>NC_082661.1:96791102-97094132 GCF_025265405.1 Mesoplodon densirostris
AAACAGGAATTCATCTCAGCTTCTAATTCACAGTTATGTAATATCAATCCAAGTTAACTTCATTTATTTTGTTTGTTTATAGACATTCCTGCAAATCATGTGGAATTGGGTAATAGATTAAATGGCTTCAATCTATACAATGTGGAATCACTCAGACCCCATGATGCAACTTACCAAAAGAGAAGGTACTTACACAATCTTTCCAAGGTATTTGAATAAATTTTGCATTAATAAATTAGAAAATGATAAGGCAGCCTCAATTTCTATCAAATGGAAAAATGAATTGCCAGTAATTGGAATTTTTTAATCATATTTATTTTCTGGCAATAAACTTTAACTCAGCCTATCCAGACTGATTATGGGATGTGGAAAAAAAGAAACTAAAAATTGAAGCTTGGTGAGTAAAATAGTCACATGGCACACATTCTGAAGAATCATCACAGAAGGGAGTTTCAGTAAATGCCATGCACACAGGCATTGACAATGAAGTAAAGAACATCTCAGGAAAACATGGCCTGACAACAACAGAAATATTAAGCTGAGTAACTTAGTAATTGTCCTGGCTCATTTCAATCACATTTCTTTTGTTTTAAATTTCCTCCTTTCCACCATGTCAATGTATTTGCCACCAACTCGAGTGAAAAAGTGACAAACAGAAAAACTTCAAATTTTCCTGAATGTTTCATGTGCCAGATTCTAATGTATAATGTCATTTTCATTTATGACCTGTCTCACCTCAAATGGTTCGTTCACTGCCTTTTATTCTTTCAAGACATGGAAATGTTTTTAATGGAAAGTCAATCTATTAGCATCTTTTACAGCTTAGATTAAAATAGAGACAGTAGGACAGTACAGCTCCATTTGTAAGTTTTTCTAATGCAAAGAGAAAAAATATTTTCAAAAAAAGCATTGAAGTTTGTATGGCTACAATTAGGCAAATTATCAAGGATTAGGGATGATAGTTCTCCAGCTTCATATTGCTTGAGTCAGGAGAAAGCCCTTGGAGGGGGCTTTTCTAGCCCTGCTCAATCACAGATGGATGGCGTGTTGACATTGAAATTTGAGCTAGTCGTAGGAGGTGATGTAGATGTTGGGGCCTGACACATGCTCTTCTCCATGCAGACGTTGAAAGTATTGTTCCAGGACACTCCACCAGCTATTAGTTGCCTCAAAAATTTATTCAAATTTAGAAAAAAAAAATACTTTGTGTATGAAATGGAAAAAAATTAGCCTTTACCTCCTTAGTAAGCACTCAACACATGATCACCATTATTATTTTAACCTGCTACTACTAATAAAAATATTAAATAATAAAATATTTCAAAGTAAAAATATAATCTACTAATATTATTTAATTTTAAGAGTAAAGAATTTGAATAGCATACTTATATTTTTCAATGCATAGAATTCAGAGCATAATTATTACACCATGAGACCCTTGATTTTATAAATATTAGTTGAACCTGGGTTTTCAACTAGAAAACAACTAACCTGCATTTTCTAACTTTGTAAAGACACAAAACAGAAAAAAACAGCAGTATCAGGAGAAGGTCTTACAATCACCTTTAGGTGAATGACAGTTCATCCCTTTAGAATTTGGAGCAAAACTCTTCATCTTCTGCAGATAAGTATTTTCCTTTTGAGTAAAAGCTTATGGGTTGCTCTAGGTTCCTAGTAGACACTGAATTATTGTCCTCGAACACAAAGTGTTATTAGCGCCTAATCTTGTCTCTTAGTATTTCATTTAGGGAGGATGAAGGGGGAGTGTGCCTCAACTGGAAAAGATATGAACAAGACCCAAAGATGGATAAAGTGACATATCCTATTTTAGGGGGAAGGTTAACATGTTTCTGGATGTATGAGGAATAGTTATATTAGGGGAAAGAATTATATTACTAATTTCTTATTTCAAAGTTAAATATATTTAAAAGAGATGTCTGAGAATGCCAGATACAGTTAAAATATTGTGAAAGAGAAATATGATTTTAAAAAGATGCGTATAAATGTTAAGTCATCAAGGAATAGACTGTGCTCTACCTTCAAGTGGGAACTACACTTCACAGAATACCCTGCCCTGTCTTTTCCTAAGCAGTGTTGGTCAAAATAGAAACATATGCAAGATTTGGAGGTCATTTGTCAGACAAATAAGGTGGCAGATAAAAAGAACAGTGCCTAGATTGTTCAGGCTTCTTCTCTTCTCCTGCACGTGTTCAGACCTTCCAGGAAACTGAAACTACAGTAACCAACACGGGTCTCAGGCTCACAAACTTGGAACCAAAATGGCAGGTGTTAAATGGAGGAAACCATTCCCCATGCACGTCTCCACAAGCTTCATGGAAATAATCTTACCACCTCCTCCTCAACTTCCTCCTTCTCCTTCTAACTTTTTCTTTCTATTTTTATAGTGTAGGGTGATGTTTAACTAAACTGGAGAATCTCCCCAGAATTACTCAGGTGCCATTTCTTTCAAGGGTGAAGTTCAAGCATTCTAGAAAGAGACAAGCCTAAGATATGCAGAAAGAAATGATAAACACTTTGATATCAAGGGAGCTTTGAGTCTGATACCTGTACAAAGGCCCTAGCACCACTAAATTTTGTAGATTTAAAGTGAAAAAGTCTAGGCTGCTCTCTATGTTCAAATAATTCTGAACTATTTAAATGTTCAACAGGTAGATTTTATAAATTAAGAAATAAGAAAGAGACATAGAAATTCCTGGGGAATATGAAGGCTCTTCTGAACTACTGAATATGTATAGTGATTAAAACTTGGAGTGCAGAATCAAAGCTTGAGAGGAGAGGAGCTTAGATTAGAGGGTAGATTTTAATTTCTTACTTCCCCACTTCAGTACCTTCACTTACCCAGTGTGCTGCAATAACCTATGTCTGTTATTTTGGATGCGAGGATACTTATCACCAAGGTCTTAGAGTGTGTTGATTTGATGTAAACAGATGAAAGATGATTAGCCATCCTCTGGCATTCACATCTTCACATGCTCTCTCTCAAAAACCAAGGGGCTTTGCAACTAAGATGACTACCTCCTTCCGAAGCAATTCTTCTTAGAAATTTAAAGGAAAAACCCTGGGAATTCCCTAGTGGTCCAGTGGGTAGGAATCTGCGTTTCCACTGTCAAAGATGTGGGTTCAATCCCTGGTCAAGGAACTAAGATCTTGCAAGTTGCGTGGCCAAAAACAAACCAACAAAATAAATCAGAGTTGATTTTTGATTTGGGGACAACAAGATGGAGAGTATGGGACTGTATGACTTCAAAATTATCTGTTCCTTTCTCAAAGTTTATCTATATATATAAGACTAAGGAAAGGTTTGTATTATTCAGATTCCATGAAATAGTTCAAGCCATCTGAATGAAACAAACCTTTCCAGCAAACAGAGCAACACATAATAACTAAAGTGAATGAGACCTTCATATAGTTAAAAATAAGCATGACACATATAAAGCATCCAGCTCCTGAAAAAAAAAAAAGACCTAGGTGTGACTTTCCAGGCCCAATCATAGAAATTACAAAGACTTTAACTGGCGGGCCTCACAGGGAAACTCTGCTCTCCCATACCAGACTTGGAGCACAATCAGTGCTTTGCAGTCTCTGAAGGGAGTTGCAGTCAAGAACTCGGGCCTCTCTGCCTGGTCCTGCTCTTAAACACCTTTGCATTCCCAGGCACTCTTTCAGCCAAGGCCTTCCTAAGTGCCTCTGTGAGAGACTCCTTTTGTGTATGTGTTTGAGAAGGGAGGGGAAAAGGGGAAAACTTGAGGATACATTCTCAGTACTTTTTCATTCTATCCCTCTCCCTCACCAAGGTTTGAATATCTATCTGGTATTTAACTACAAAACCCACAATAAGAAAAACAAATACAAAAAACATTGTCAAGACATCAAATATTCAATAGAACAAGAACCACAAAATAACAGGATGTTGAATCTATCAGACAGGGATTTCAATGTAGCTATGCTTAATATGATACAATATGTAGTAGAAAAGGGGAATGTGTATAGATGGGCATGTCCAGTAGAGATATGTAAAATATATAAAAAGGCAAACAGAATGCTTAAAATAAAAATACATGATATCAGAGAGGAAGAATTTGTTCCCAGTGTTCATCAACAGATAGCACATCCCATTTACCATTGCAACAAAAAGAATAAAATATCTAGGAATAAACCTACCTAAGGAGACAAAAGACCTGTATGCAGAAAATTATAAGACACTGATGAAAGAAATTAAAGATGATACAAACAGATGGAGAGATATACCATGCTCCTGGATTGGAAGAATCAATATTGTGAAAATGACTCTACTACCCAAAGCAATCTACAGATTCAATGCAATCCCTATCAAACTACCACTGGCATTTTTCACAGAACTAGAACAAAAAATTTCAAAATTTGTTTGGAAAAACAAAAGACCCCGAATAGCCAAAGCAATCTTGAGAACGAAAAAAGGAGCTGGAGGAATCAGGCTCCCTGACTTCAGACTATACTACAAAGCTACAGTAATTAAGACAGTGTGGTACTGGCATAAAAACAGAAAGATAGATCAGTGGATCAGGATAGAAAGCCCAGAGATAAACCCACGCACATATGGCCAACTTATCTTTGATAAAGGAGGCAGGAATGTACAGTGGAGAAAGGACAGCCTCTTCAATAAGTGGTGCTGGGAAAACTGGACAGGGACATGTAAAAGTATGAGATTAGATCATTCCCTAGCACCATACACAAAAATAAGCTCAAAATGGATTAAAGACTTAAATGTAAGGCCAGAAACTATCAAACTCTTAGAGGAAAACATAGGCAGAACACTCTATGACATAAATCACAGCAAGATCCTTTTGGACCCACCTCCTAGAGAAATGGAAATAAAAACAAAGATAAACACATGGGACCTAATGAAACTTCAAAGCTTTTGCACAGCAAAGGAAACCATAAACAAGACCAAAAGACAACCCTCAGAATGGGAGAAAATATTTGCAAATGAAGCAACTGACAAAGGATTAATCTCCAAAATTTATAAACAGCTCATGCAGCTCAATAGCAAAAAAACAAACAACCCAATCCAAAAATGGGCAGAAGACTTAAATAGGCATTTCTCCAAAGAAGATATACAGACTGCCAACAAACACATGAAAGAATGCTCAACATCATTAATCATTAGAGAAATGCAAATCAAAACTACAATGAGATATCATCTCACACCAGTTAGAATGGCCATCATCAAGAAATCTAGAAACAATAAATGCTGGAGAGGGTGTGGAGAAAAGGGAACACTCTTGCACTGCTGGTGGGAATGTGAATTGGTACAGCCACTATGGAGAACAGTATGGAGGTTCCTTAAAAAACTAAAAATAGAACTACCATATGATCCAGCAATCCCACTACTAGGCATATACCCTGAGAAAACCATAATTCAAAAAGAGACATGTACCAAAATGTTCATTGCAGCTCTATTCACAATAGCCCGGAGCTGGAAACAACCTAAGTGTCCATCATCGGATGAATGGATAAAGAAGATGTGGCACATATATACAATGGAATATTACTCAGCCATAAAAAGAAACGAAACTGAGCTATTTGTAATGAGGTGGATAGACCTAGAGTCTGTCATACAGAGTGAAGTAAGTCAGAAAGAGAAAGACAAATACCGTATGCTAACACATATATATGGAATATAAGAAAAAAAAAATGTCATGAAGAACCTAGGGGTAAAACGGGGATAAAGACACAGACCTACTTGAGAATGGACTTGAGGATATGGGGAGGGGGAAGGGTAAGCTGTGACAAAGCAAAAGAGAGGCATGGACATATATACACTACCAAACGTAGGGTAGATAGATAGTGGGAAGCAGCCGCAGAGCACAGGGAGATCAGCTCGGTGCTTTGTGACTGCCTGGAGGGGAGGGATGGGGAGGGTGGGAGGGAGGGAGATGCATGAGGGAGGGGATGTGGGAACAGATGTATATGTATGACTGATTCACTTTGTTATAAAGCAGAAACTAATAAAAAAAAAACAGATAGCACAGCAGAAAAAGAATCACTGATCTTGAATATAGTTCAATATAAATGTTCTATGCTGAAATAAAGAATTAAGAAAAAAGAAATTTAAAAGAAAATAGTATCAAATAGCTATTTTAAAAATCAGATAACCTAATGTATGTATTTGAAGTCACAGAAGGAGCATGAATCTGAACATATATTTGGAGAGATATTGGATGAACTTTTCAAAAAATAATGAGAAAAAACAAATAACTGATCCCAAAAGGCAGAAAACTCCAAACACTCTCATTCAATGCAGAAAAAAAATGAACTTTATCCATTTATGATAAACAAAACATAAACTCTCAGCAAACTAGGAGTAGAAGAAACATCCCTGAAGTGATAAAAAACATCTATAAAAACCTACCCACAATACTATATTTAACAGTGGTCTGCTCTCCCCAGTTATACTCAACACAGTTTGGATGTCTTAGCCATTGCAACAAGGCAATAAGAAGAAATAAAGGACATACGGGTTTTGTTTTGTTTTGTTTTTTGCGGTAGGCGGGCCTCTCACTGTTGTGGCCTCTCCCGTTGCGGAGCACAGGCTCCGGATGTGCAGGCTCTGCGGGGGATCTTCCCAGACCAGGGCATGAACCCTTGTCCCCTGCATTGGCAGGAAGACTCTGAACTGCTGCGCCACCAGGGAAGCCCGGACATATAGTTTTGAAAGGGAGAATTGAACGTCTTTATTTGAAGATGATGTGATTGTGTATCTAGAGAATCTACCAGAAAAAAAAAAAAAAAAAAAAACTTAGAGAATCTACAAAATAAGCTGCTAAAACCAATGAATGACCTAGGTAAATCTGAAACATACAAATTAAATTACTAAAATAAATTTTATTTCTATATATTTGTTTGCTGAAAACTATAAAATATTGCTGAAATAAATCCAATAAACCTATACAAATGGAGAGATACATTGTATGTATGGATCAGAAGTCAATACCTTTAAGATGTCAGCTCTTTCTGGACTAATTTATTGCAATTCATATCAAAATCATATTGCTTCACTTTTTTTTAAACATCTTTATTGGAGTATAATTGCTTTACAATGGTGTGTTAGTTTCTGCTGTAAAACAAAGTGAATCAACTATATGAATACATATATCCCCATATTCCCTCCCTCTTGCATCTCCCTGCCACCCTCCTTATCCCACCCCTCTAGGTGGTCACAAAGAACCAAGCTGATCTCCCTGTGCTATGCAGCTGTTTCCCACTAGCTATTTTACATTTCATAGTGTATATATGTGAATGCTACTCTCTCACTTTGTCCCAGCTTACCCTTCCCCTTTCCTGTGTCATCAAATCCATTCTCTACATCTGAGTCCTTATTCCTGTCCTGCCCCAAAGTTCATCAGAACCTTTTCTTCTTTTTTAGATTCCATATATATGTGTTAACATATGGTATTTGTTTTTCTCTGTATGACAGACTCTAGGTCCATCCACCTCACTACAAAGAACTCAATTTCATTTCTTTTTTTTTTTTTTTTTTGCTGTACGTGGGCCTCTCACTGTTGTGGCCTCCCCCATTGCGGAGCACAGGCTCCGGACGCACAGGCCCAGCGGCCATGGCTCACGGGCCCAGCCTCTCCGCGGCATGTGGGATCTTCCCAGACCGGGGCACGAACCCGTATCCCCTGCATCGGCAGGCGGACTCTCAACCACTGCGCCACCAGGGAAGCCCTCATTTCTTTTTATGGTTGAGTAATATTCCATTGTATATATGTGCCACATCGTCTTTATCTATTCATCTGTCGGTGGACACTTAGGTTGCTTCCATGTCCTGACTATTGTAAATAGAGCTGCAATGAACATTGTGGTACATAAGTCTTTCTGAATTATGGTTTTCTCAGGGTATATGCCCAGTAATGAGATTGCTGAGACATATGGTAGTTCTATTTTTAGTTTTTTAAGGAACCTCCATACTGTTCTCCATAGTGGCTGTATCAATTGACATTCCCACCAACAGTGAAAGAGGGTTCCCTTTTCTCCACACCCTCTCCAGCATTTATTGTTTGTAGATTTTTTGATGATGGCCAGTCTGACTAGTGTGAGGTGATACCTCTTTGTAGTTTTGATTTGCATTTCTCTAATGATTAGTGATGTTGAACATCCTTTCATGTGTTTGTTGGCAATCTGTATATCTTCATTGGAGATATTTCTATTTAGGTCTTCTGCCCATTTTTGGATTGGACTGTTTGTTTTTTTTTGATATTGAGCTACATGAGCTGCTTGTAAATTTTAGAGATTAATTCTTTGTCAGTTGCTCCATTTGTAAATATTTTCTCCCATTCTGAGGGTTGTCTTTTCATCTTGTTTATGATTTCCTTTGCTGTGCAAAAGCTTTTAAGTTTCATTAGGTCCCATTTGTTTATTTTTGTTTTTGTTTCCATTTCTCTAGGAGGTGGGTCCAAAAGGATCTTGCTGTGATTTATGTCATAGAGTGTTCTGCCTATGTTTTCCTCTAAGAGTTTTATAGTGTCTGGTCTTACATTTAGGTCTTTAATCCATTTTGAATTTATTTTTGTGTATGGTGTTAGGAAGTGTTCTAATTTCATTCTATTACATGTAGCTGTCCAGTTTTCCCAGCACCACTTATTGAAGAGGCTGTTTTTTCTCCATTGTATATTCTTGCCTCCTTTATCAAAGATAAGGTGACCATATTTGTGTGGGTTTATCTCTGGGTTTTCTATCCTGTTCCTTTGATCTATATTTCTGTTTTTGTGCCATTACCATACTGTCTTGATTTCTGTAGCTTTGTAGTATAGTCTGAAGTCAGGGAGCCTGATTTTGTCAATGAAGTTTATAGGTACCTCTTTTCTACTCATCTTGTTTTGATCTAATCCAATGTATCCTTTAAATTTCTGCTTAAGTAATCTTTTGTAAGCATCAAATCCACTAGAGTAACTAGAGTAAAACACTTCAGCAGTTTCTCATTGTTTTTATGGCAGGGACAAAATTTTGAAAACGTCTTAGACATGTACCCAAATCATACAATATCACTGCATTCTCTTCCTTGACTTCTTGAATGTGGAATTTTCTCTTATGCCATAGAGACATTTGTCTATTTAGTCCTTAAAATAAATTTACTTTATATTGATGTGTATAGATAACAAAAGTTAAAATTATATAAAATTTATTTATAAAGTTTACATTTCTAAGTTATATACATACATATATTTACATTTAAAGTGTTTTTTGCTAAATAATTTTCTTTTATAAGATATCAGAGGATTTGATAGGTTGCTTTATATGATTATAACGGCAGAACGTAGAGAAACAGGGACGTCTACGTATATATTGCATACTGTATGCTTTTATAGACTGAATGTTTGTGTCCCTGGCAAACTCATATGTTGAAACTCTAATCCCAATGTGATGGTATGTGGGAGTGGAGCCTTTGGGAGGGAATTAGGTCATAAGGTTGGAGCTCTCATGAATAGGATGGTGACCTTATAAGAAGAGCTCAAAGACTTAGCTGGTTCTCTTACTTCACACAGCAAGAAGCTGACCATCTGTGAGTCATTAAAAGAGTCCTCACCAAGAACTCAACCATATAATTACCTCTATCTTGGACTTTCAGCCTCCAGAACTGTAAAAAATAAATGTTTATTGTTTAAGTCATGCAGCTTATGGTACTTTGTTATAGCAGCCTGATCTAAGACGTGCAAATAGCTTGATTTTGACCATACACATACAAGTATAGAACTTAAATTTAAATATAAATTGAATATAAGTAGAAACTTAAATGTTTTTCATTACACAGAGAGTGTGTATGTACATATGTATGTGTGTCTGTGTGTGTATATAGATACATATATATGGTGTTTATTCATTAATTTCTAGTAACTCTTCCTTTCTAAGATCAAATCTTACTAGCTTCTTCATCATATAACTTTTTTCTAAAGCAATCAATTACTAGTTACTCTACTGAGTTGTAATTTTACATTTATAATGTGATCATTTAAAGGTTTGTCTCACTACACTGTATATATTCCATAATGTCAATCAATACTTGTTTGTGTTTCCCAATGCAGCCCCAATGCCTGACAACTTATAAATAGTCAATAAATATTTGGACGGATAAATGATTGAGTACAGAATGAATGATGTATCTTTCAGTGGATTAAAGAGTACATATTTGTTAAATGACAGACAGTAATTGATCTCTGCAGTTGGAGTATAGGGAAAAATTATCATCATAGATTTATTATCAATGTACTCTAATCAATCAAGCTCTTATAAAACACCATGTTTCTAATATTAACTGTATAGTGTTATATTAAAACTATATCTTCTAATTAATTTCACAATAGACCATTATTGCTTTATTGCTTATTTTATGTTTGTCTTTCTTTTTAGATATTTCCTATGTATTGTTACCATAAAAAAGTTATATTATGTTAGTATACAAATACCACCACACAAATAAGAGAATATTGTCAAGAATATTCTTGTTAAATTTATTTCAGGACCTTGTAATGACATTTGAGTGCAAAGAACTGCATACAAATCTGATAAAATTAACTTTATTTCACATTTGCAATGTTATGTGTAACTCCTTTTACTAAGGAAAAAAGTTATTTGTATAATTAATCATTAGAATCTTCCCAAAAGATTTATTTTTTATAGAGAGAAAACTTTTGTGGTTTGTAAGTAATGAAATCATTTCATCAAGACTCTGTGGTGATCGATTACCTTAGTTGAGGAAATTTTCTTTATTCCTTGTCTAAACAATTCATTGATTTCTTTCATTCACTTTTGTAATATCTCAAGAATAGCTTTTCATTATTTGTTGGTGACATGTTTCCTCTATAGCATACTATTGTTTTCATATTATTAAAAATATATATTTATACACACATGCACACAAATATCAGCATTTAATATTTTATTTTCAGGCTCTAAAGAGTAATAATATAAAGCAATTTACAGCCTAAAGAAACATTTGCTAAGTAGCTCTTTCACAGAGACTTCAGAATGTTGAAAGTTACCCTTTATGTTTATAAAGGCAGAACATAGAGAGAGGTATATATTTAATATGGTTAATAAATATTTTGTATTGTGCCCAGATTGCATTGTTTTGTCATTTCTTAACATAGTTTTCAGAGGTCAATTTCAGGGAAAATGAATATTCTTTAATGTCAAGAAAATCCAGTGATTATACATATCCAGCTTTTTCCAAGAAAGGGAAATAAAATTCAGGATTTTACATGAAAAAGAAATAATTATAACATAAGAAAATGTTACCAGGAATAAATATGCATTTCTTACTTGATACATACATGTATACACAAGCATTGTACATAATTAGTATATAAATAGTAGGTAGTTAAGTGCATCATAAACTCTGAAAAGATATTCTAGATAACAACAAAATTAAGAAAACATTTATATCATTGTAATAATATTATATATTTACTTAGAAAGCATTCATAATTCTACAGAAGGAAAGAAAACAATCTTATACTCTACCTAAATTACCTAAAATTTCAAATTAGTTAAAAATTAAGAAAATGGATAGGGTAACTATTTTTTCATAGGTCATTTATCTGGCAACACTAACCATATGACATGTGCCACAATCTTTGAAGGGAAACATACTATTTGCTGTCTTGTTTACTGCCACATCAGTGCAAAACAGTGCCATGACTCATAGATGTCCAGGAGGTATTTGTTAAATAAAAAATAAATTGAAGCATAAATATGTGGTGGTCTTTCTTTACTCTGATGGTCAGCAACCTCAGTGGGAAATTGGGTTGCGAATGGGTACTAGTTATCACAGTGAGCATCCCTGAGAATCTATCAACCCAAAGTAATTCTTATATTCTGTGGTTTTATGTTCCTAGATTTAATAAACGGTAGCTACCATAATGCAAAAAGTACATTACCAACTGCATTACCAAGTACTGGATAGCATTTCCTGGCAATAGTCTCAAGTAAACGTAATAAGAGAAAATCATTTCCCTGAGTGTGATCTGGGATTGGATCCAGTTTTCAGGTTGATTCTGAGCAGTAATCCTTCATAAAAATGGGCAGATCAAACAGGTTCAGGCCATCTTGCCCAATAAGTGAAGCCATCTTATAAGATTGCCACCTTCAGGTAAAGATGGGTTTGTGAGTTATTTTCCAGTTATAACCTTTGTCATCAAAGTCTTTGGGTTCCCTCTATAATCAATCTCCTGGGACATTATTAAACATAGTAGAAGAGCAATTATCTCACTCTTACACCTAATGTCACACTATAAATGCCTTTAAGGATTCTAATTCATCTCCCATATACTCCCTACTAATCATGATAGGTAAGTATCTCTACTATCAATATCTCTAATAATCTAATATCCATCTTAAATTAATCTCAGGGGCATAAAGATATTTTAATGCCTATGACAATGATAACATCAAAATTCCACCATTTGCTAAACAGCAATAAACCATAGGGTGTCCAAAATATAATACTAGCCATGAGTTCACTGCTAGCTCTTAGAAAAATTCCCATCTAGCTGTGTTCAGTCCCACTTCAGTTAGGAGTGGGTATTTCTCTTTGTTCTCCTTAAAGAATAAAACTCATCCAGACTCCCTGCTCCTGGCAAGAAAGTTGTTAAAATGTATCAAGAGAGCTGTTGAATGGCAGTGTTTTCAGAGATGATAGTTTAGAAGGAGATGAGTGTGTTCACACATTCAAAAGCAGTTCATCCTCTGAAGCTCTTCCATTCTGCTATCTGGTCCTTATCACATTGAGGACTCCATCAGTGCCTGTCTCCGTTCAAGTCTCTACTCCCCATCCTTTCTTCTTTTTCCTTTACTTCTCTTCCTTCTCCTAGCACAACGGTTAGCTATCTAATAAAATATATGATATTATTTTCTTTCTAAAAATTATAATCATTTCTGTTCCATAACATCTTCTTATCTTCTATATACATCATAGATTCAAAATCAATATACGGAGGAAGAGAGAGTATTCCAAAAAAAAGTCTGAGTCTCTGATGACATCACTAAGCCACTGAACCAACCCTAGGGCCAATAACTCCAGGTTTCTATTATGTAATCATTAAAAGTTATTTTTACCTACAAAGGAAAGTGAAATTAACTGAACTATATACTAAATGTCTCTTTTTCTGACTTGCAATAAATGTCTCTTTTTCTGACTTACAAGATGGAAGGTCAATTGCACATGACACCTTTCAATACCACCCAGAAAAAAATCTCTACCTGAGATTTCCCTGTCATTTTTACTAGTAGTTGTAACTTTTAGTCTATGGATGATAAAAGAAAGGATATAAAAAATACCTATTTCAGGCCTAATCGTTGAGTTTTTGCATGGGGATTTGGAATTGTGTTGCAATTAAGGTTTGAGTAATTCCCGGTCCTTGACAGAATGGATGAATAAGAGTGGGTGGACCCTAGAAGTGGGTAATGTTTCCCTTTGGGTAAAAACAATGTTTGGAAAATAACTGACCATTCAACAGCTGCCATGCCTTGAAAGAGAAATTTATTGTGTTTGTGTGTGTGGTGAGGAATTAGGCGTTGCAGGGGGCCTCAATTCTTATTCAGAAAGCAGTATTCAAGTGAATACCAAGTTTGTAGAAGATCTAGGGCAGTCATTCATATGTAACATAAATGTCACCATAAGCTATGGAAGTGTATAGCAACGAACTGAATGCTGGAGTTTCAGGGATAAATTCAAATATACTCTGTTGGTGATGGACTACCATTGGAATGAAGGAGATTCATCAATGTTTCAGGTGAAAAGTCCAGTACAAAATAAGGTAATCAGTCTGGACAAGAGAAGAAAAACTTAGGATGAGATCAATTTTTCTGTGCTGGGCCATACTGGAGCAGGTGAGAAAGGCAGTATATGATATTGTGACTAATGGGTTATAGTGGTATTGAGACCCATTCTTGGACATTTTCATTATAGATAGAAGAGACCTCATAATCCATAAACCCAGGAAGAATGTCTGAACAAGTGACTTCTGATAGACTTGCCTACAAACTGCAGTGGCTAGAAAACAATCTGAGCAGCCTCTTTCCGAGTTGGTTTAGGAACATTTTGTGTATAACTGTGCATTAGCCTACGACTGGATACTTCTATGTATGTGACCGGGAGGAGAAATGCAGCATACATCAATCACTTTCTTAACTCAAATTCACAAGTACTCTTATACTATATTTTTCTCAAAGTATTCCTTCATAAGAAAATATATTCTTTCATAATATGATCACTATTTCTGTTAGGTGATTTGGTGTTCTTTTATTAAAGCATGCATTTAAAACAGTTCAAAATAAACAATTAAACATTTCAAACATAGAAAACTAGGAGTAGTTATGAAAGAAAAATTGGACTTAAAAGGAAAACATATAAATTATAATCTAAATGAATCCAAAAATAGACCAGAATGCATTTATACTCTATACCTAACGTTGAGAAAAATATACACTTGTATGATTTTTCTTCCAGCAAATAGACTTCCATTTGGAATTTCAAAATTCTTTTTGTACTCCTGTACTGAATGGTAAATGCTTTGTTTGAGAGAATTCTTTTATTCAGAAAGCATTGTATTATTTGATATTTCCAAAATTTCCCTTATGCTTTTAGGCAGATACCAGACATACTAAAACACTTGAGTTTTAAAATAACTGGTATTATAAGGAATAGGTACAAATAGTATCTATAATGCTTCATCATTATTTTTACTGTGAATAGAATCAGCTTTATAAACTCAGAGCCAGTTTCTTTGGGGCAATTATCATGAATACACATGAATCGTATTCATTTTCCATTTATGCTGCAAATAGTCAATACTAGAACTGCAGTATAACAACTTAATCTTAATGCTCTTCATTCTCTATGCCTAAATTTTCCTAGGCCAAAATGATTTATACACTTTAAGTCAAAATTAAATGTGCAATAATGCAAGACTCTTTCTGATGTTTTCTTTTATTGTAAGTACAAAACTAAATATTGGAATCCTCTAACTTACAAACAGGTCATGTTCCAGCCATTTTGAAGTCAGGTGGGAGGAAATAAGAATACATTTTCCTACAAAAATAGCAGTTAAGCATCATAGCTGATTTGAGGGGAATAAAGTGAAATTTCTAGCACACCAGGATTTATGACCAGAAATGTATACTGTTTCAGTAAAAAAAAATGTACACTGGTTTTCTCTGTCTGCTCCCTTTCTTTCTTTTTTTTTTTCTACTACTCAGCAATGTGCTTCTGCTTCTTCTAATCATCAAGGTGGTTGAACACAGTTGGGAGGCTAATGGGAAGTCTGTCTCCTTCAAGCAGATTCAGGACATAGATTCTTTCAACTGATTATGTTGAATCGGACAGTGGGTCCAGCCATTAATTTTGTCAGGTACAATTACTTCTCATAGAGATCAAATTCTACTTAATTGAGATACAATAAATAAAAATATAATACATTAGCAGATCATGATAGAAATATATCAGGGTGACAGAGCACAGAGCTATTAGGCGAGTTTTTCAAATTGTGTGGTGACGAAAGACCTTCTCAGGGGATGACGTTTAACCCTGATCCAGGAGGACAAGGACTTGAATAAATAGAGATGAAATAAGTGTATCTTAAAGGTTAGGGGCTTAAACCTAGTGACGCATGGTAAAGTGGTGACATCAGGATGAAGCACATTCTGTATAAATTTGCAAGCCAGGATGTAGGGTTTAGATTTTATCCTAAGTGCCCTAGGAAGCAAGTGAAGGTTTGAAGGTAAGTAATGTTATATTAACATTTGAAAAGATCACACTGAAGTTAGCCCCAGTAAAGAAGGCCTATTCTCTTTTCTATTTTTTTCCTTTGTGTGTTCTCTCATTTATCCTTCTCTCCTCCATTCCTGTGTTTCTCTTTTCTTTATATTTCTAAACACAGCAGATTTTATAATTAAATTTGATAATGTGACTTATGAACAAGAATTATAATTGAATTTCTCAAACTTAAAATATTCCCTACTGCATATAATCATCCATTTATTTAACAATATATATTGAATGTGTTCTTTATGTGAAGACTAACCTAGATACTATATAGGTATAGAGCAGCCCTCAGAAGAAGGAAATAGACAATAGACAAGGAGTATTTAAAAATAACTAAATAACTAAAATACATAGTGAATAAGGAAGTGAAAAATGTGAGGAAGAAAGATAAGGCAGAGAAGATAGATTTGGAATGTTGGGGGATGGGGGGAAGCTTTCAATTTCTTACAGGATTGTCAAAAAGGCCTTACTGAGAAGATGATGTTTAAATAAGGACTGAAGCATGAGGAAGTGTACATTGTGTAAACTTGGGACAAGAGACATTCAGGCAGGCAAAAGTCCACTTGCCCTGAGCTATAAGCATGATTTCTGGGTTTAATAGAGCAAGAAGGCAACATATATACAAGATACAAATCCTGCAAAGCCTTGAAGAACCTTGCAAGCATTTTGCTTTTACATTGAGAAAATGGAAAACTTTTTGAAAGTTTTGGTCAGAATAATGATAGGATCTGTCCTAATTATAACAAGATTACCCTGACTGCTTTGTGAATATAAATTTAAGAGAAGGGTAAAGGCAACATTAAAGAGATCAGATTGAATTTTTTTAATGCTTACTAAAAAAATAAAGTAAAACAAGATAATAAACATAAAAAGAGAGAGAGATCAGTTAAGAGATATTAAATAATAAAAGCAAGAGTTAAAGGTTGCTTGGACAAAACAATAGATTAAAAGAAAAAAGTAGCAGATTCTAGACATATTTTAGAGGAAGTTCTTATAGAATTTGTACTGGAATTGGATGTTGGATGTGACGAAAAGAAAATCAAGGATAATTCCAATTTTCAGCCTAAGCAATAGAAGGAAAGTCGGTTTTAATGAAGAGATGAAAGAGAGGCAGACAGCGGCAGTTTCATTTCAGAGTAAGGTGTGGATGTAGACTAAGGACTTTGGTTTTGAACATGTTAAGTTTGAATGTCTATTAGATTTCTTAAGTGGAGATGAAATTCATGCAGTAAGTTAGATGAATGACCAAAAGAGAAGTTCTTATATAGATGATATTTGAAGTCATGACAGAAGTCAAGGTCAATAAGAAAGGAAATGTACAGTAAAAAAAATATTAGGAATATATCCTTCAGACACTAAGACTTCAAG
Source organism: Mesoplodon densirostris (assembly GCF_025265405.1). Classification (NCBI taxonomy): domain Eukaryota; kingdom Metazoa; phylum Chordata; class Mammalia; order Artiodactyla; family Ziphiidae; genus Mesoplodon; species Mesoplodon densirostris. The sequence continues at coordinate 96,808,294 of NC_082661.1, forward strand.
GTCTAGAGAAAAGCAGTAAGTTTTGTAAGGGACACAGAAAATGAAACCGATCCAAAGAAAGTACGAAAGCTGTATTTTAGAACAAAAGCCAGAAGGACATAATTAACTGTGTCATTTACTCTAATAGGTCAAGGCTAATTTAGACTAATAATCGAAAGCTGGATTTTGTGACACAGAAAAGGACATTTTACGGGATGATTAGAATTAAAAGGATGTTTGAATATGATCCAACAGCAAATCAGAAGAGAACAACTGGAGACAATCACCATAGACATCTCTTTGGAGATATTTTGCTCTACCTAAAAGAAAGGAAAAGAATCTGTGAAAGGTTAACGGAGTTTAAGAACTAGACTTTTTGATTTTAGGTTTTAGCAGAAAATAGAAATATTTTTGTGATCATAGAAACAACCTGTTAGATAAATAATCATAGAGAATGGAGTAACAGAGGAGAAAAGCTAAAATAAGGTCCATGACCTAGCAAGTGAGGATGAAAGCTGTTGTATACAGGAGCACAGAAAATTCTTCCATAGTAACAGGAGAGAACCCAGAAACAGGTGGGTGTGGGAGCTGTGATGCTGGGAGGTTGTGGGAATTCTCTTTTGATGGATTGAATGCATTTTTTTCTCAGTTCAATATGAAACAAGACCATTCATCTGCGAGTGAGGATGGGCAAGAGAACTGCAGAAAGAATAGAGGTATAGAATTATTATCTAGGAGAGTGGGAGGGTGATTGGGATAGGGAAATAGAGAATGACTCCTGATGGCTACTTAAAGTTAGTGACCATTAATTTTAAAATGTGCTTTTCTCAGTCATCTTCACCTTTATAAATGAAGTTTGGATACGTTTGTGTTGCATGTTTTCTATTTCTCCACTAACCAAAAAGATATTGTACTTTCTTTGCTGCATCTGGACTTTCTCTCATACAACGTATATTTAATATTTTGTTTAACAACACTCATTTCTTAACCTTTAAACATGTTCTACATCCCATTGGTTGCTCGTTGAAAAAAACACTGTTACACTGTTTTTAGTCGTAGAGAGGGACTATAATTTGGCTCACCACATTTAAATAAAAATAAAGCCCACCTGAAAAATGCCCTTATTCATAGGCCCAACTAAAAGATCAATAGAAAAAATTAATATTTTAGGATTAATGACTTCTTTATTGCAAAACAATTACTAAATGAACATGTATTTAAAATTCATAGAGAAATGATGAACATGTATTTAGTGAATTTTAATAACAAATTTTCAAAATATTATACAATGAATATGACATTGTCTATCATATAGTCAGAAATCAATGTTACTAATATTATTAGCAGTACTGGTGTTATTTTATTATTACTGATAATATATTCATCCTCAAATCTATTTACTTATGATTCCTACATTTATACCAAATTGGTCTGGGCGTTATCCTCATCAACTCCTCCATTTCCTCACTAAAAGTTTATTACATTAATTACCTCCTTCTTACTCTATTTCCAGCATGTTGATTTTGGACCTGCAACTACAATATAGCCCCTTAGTTATTATTTACCATCCTAGTTTCAACTTCTTCAATTATGCTAGCACTGATTGACCAGAGTTATATTGGTAAATGGTAAATCTAAACCAAATTTACTTACTGAATGTTCTGGGATGGCTGCCTACAACCTCCAGAATGTCCTATAGTGTCCTGTGTGTCTTTTTGGTATCAGCTCTCAAAATAATCTCTTTGAATACTATACCCAGCAATGCCAAACTATACAAAATGATCAAAATATGCTATAGTTTACTCTAAGTCCAACTAATTCTAAATCATCCCTGCAGGTTCAGATCAAGAATTACCTCTTTAAGGCAATCTTCCTTAATCACAGGCAGATAATACTCTTTTAAAATCACAACATAACTCTTGTTTACCTTTATTTAGCACTTAGCTGATTCTTAGCTCTTTGAGAGAAAAAATCATATGGTGTTTACTTCAGATTCTCTGTACTAAAATCAACACCGGCACTATTGGAGAGGTACAATAAATAATTGTGAAATGAGTAAATTAATGAATGAACTAATTAATGGACAATGTAATTTTCTTCTGAATATTAAAATCAGCAAATACTGAAGCAATGACAAGAAAGACTACTCTCAAAAAATAATACAAATAGAGTTGTTTTTAAAAAGGCTAAGGAAAATTTAAGATCAAATCTATAAATAGCTTAATTATATTCAATTTTTAGAAAACACTTTAATTTTATTAATTGGAAAATTTTCTGTTAAAGAAGTAGAAACAATAGAGCAGCACATTTTTATAGACATGTTAATTAGGATACTACAGACAACTAGCAAGTTGAAAAACTATCTGACGTAGCTAATGACTTTAGTAGCATTTACTTCAACATGTGAATAAGGTAAATAGTCCCCAAAGTATAAATATGATGGATTATAAAATAGCCTGATTAGGCTTAGCAAATACTGTAATCTTGACCTACCACTGAACTTCCAGAGCTAGTCAACAAATCCTTAATTATCAGTTTAAATGTTTCTAAAATTATGCAGAGTTAATTGCTATTTTAATAAGTATTTTCAACTCACAGGTCATTGCACCCATTTGGGCTGATTAGTTTAGGAAATAACACCTTTGAAAATAACAACATAGTGATTTTATAAATGAATAAATGTAAATGTTACTCAGAACCATGATGAGAAATAGATTCTTAAAATATTTTTCTTCGAAATTAGATTAATTTTAAAGAAAAGTTAGGTAAGATGATACTACTACCTTTTAATGGTTTGTTGTTGTTGTTGTTTCACGATCAGCCTTCTAATAATATTGTTTATTACAATTTAATGCAGCCTGGTCTCCTGCTTCTTTGCCCAGGGCACAATGTTTAGAAAACCCTCCAACAGAGTTTCAAGAAGAAAATATCTTTTTTTTTTCTTTTCCATGATGTTACTAAAATGCTAGTAGTTTTTCAGCTGTGATTAAAAACATAAGTGATGTTTTCTGAAATAAACAACTGACTTTAAAGACTTTAGATCATTCCAGAAATACTGTACAGGATCTTAGATGAAAGCTCTGTCTCTTGTCTCTACATTTCTATAGGTTGAATACCACTCAACTCCTCAAGAAGAAATAGACTTCACCAAGTATGATTGATTTTATTTTTCTTCTCTCCTTTCTTCCTCTCCAAGAGGGAAAGTATGATTTATCTGATTTTAAATACTTTTTACATTTCTATTGTTTGTAATTTAATGAAATCCATTGAAGTATCTCTTTTAAGTGCATTTATTTGAGAAAATAAAGATGTATAATTAATGTTAAATAGCTGTTGCTAATTTCTTTATATTTTTGTATTATAATATTTAACGCATTTTACAAAAATTGTATGTATAGGCCCCGTATTAGTTTCCTAGTGTTGCTGTAATAAAGTACCACAAACCGGGTGGTTTAGAAAACAACAGAAATTTATTTTCTCACAGTTCTGGAGGTTAGAAGTGCAAAAAGTTGTCCATAGAGCTATGTTTTCTCTGAAAACTGTAGGGGACAGCCTTCCTTTTTCCTACCTAACTTCTGATGGTAATTGTCAAGCCTTGGCATTCCTTGGTTTGCATGTATAGCACCTAATCTTTGCCTCTATCATGACATGGCATTCTCCCTGGTGTTTCTGGGCCTTCACATGCCATTTTTCTGTTATAAGGCACAGCCATACTGGATTAAGGCCCATGTTATCTCAGGATGATCTCCTCCTTACTAATTATATATGAATGATCCCATTTCCAAATAAGGTCACATTTGGAGATCCTAGAGTTTAGGATTTGAACATATATCTATTCAGGGAACACAACTGAAACCATAATAAGCACCATGCTGTTCCTTTGTGGTTATTATAATTATTGCATTGAGGTCAGCTATTTGATGAATAAAATAGCTGACCACAATGCAAAAAGTACATTCATAAAGAACTCCTTGTGGTAGGGGTAAACAGGATTTACAAAATTGGGGATTTTTTTGTTTATGCTTTAGTTTTAGCTTTAGTTTTTGACTTTAATCTTGAGCACACATTAAACAAAACTACATGTTTTATGTGCCTTGGAAGGACTTGTCTCCCCTTCACTTTCAACAGCATTCAAAATGATGTGATGGCTAAAAGCAAGCCCATTCAGTGATTAGTGCTTTATGCTGACACTTTTTCTGCTTCGCCCCACTTCTCATCTAATAGTTTACCTTAGGCAGGAGGTTGTGTGGTAGATAATAAAATAGCAACTAACCCCCCTGCCACTTCACCCTGTTGAATATTATCTCTGCAAGAGTATTCTTAGTTTCATCCATGGTTTTATTCCTTCTGGATATCTTCACTGTAATCAAAAGATCATTTGGAAAGGCTTTTCAGTATTATAAAAAGGTAGATTTGGGCTTCACTGGTGGTGCAGTGGTTGAGAGTCTGCCTGCCGATGCAGGGGACACGGGTTCGTGCTCTGGTCCAGGAAGACCCCATATGCCATGGAGCGGCTGGGCCCATGAGCCATGGCGGCTGAGCGCGCACGTCCGGAGCCTGTGCCCGCAATGGGAGAGGCCACAACAGTGAGAGGCCCGCATACCAAAAAAAAAAAAAGGTAGATTTAGAAAAATCTCTGTTCTTGGATTTTGAAGAACCAGATGCCAATTTTCATCAGTTACTTTTACTTCATTCTACATTTTACAATATTTGGCAGTTATGCTTCAGAGTTTGCCAGGATTGGGGATGTCAGTGAAAATGGAGCTTATTTTCTATCTTTATTTTTTTGGAGATTTACTTTTGAGTGAGTAGATTAAATATGTGCATCTTTACTTGGGTCTTTGTATCAAGGAGTTCTTTATAAATGTGATTAATTAAAAATGTTTTTCTGAAATGGATCTGCTATGAAAATAATATTGAAAAACAACACCATTCATGATTTATGTAGCCATTGTAAAATAGAGTACATAGTGATATATTATTGGGTGTTGTTAATGACAAATAAACATTACTTAGAAGTCACATTTGATTAATTCAAATGCTATTAATGGTAATATGGAATTAATAGTAAAGAAACATGAGACCTATGATATTTCTCAAAATTAAAAATAGACTAGGTGCATATTACTGAAGCATGACTATTTTATAATTGATCATAAAAACAACCTGTATAATGAGCATATTTGCCTAAGAGAACAATGTACTTAAGTATTTAAACTGCCTCTTCAATTTTTTGGTAATCAGTCTTACTATAAATATAATGACATATATATTCACAGAAGACATACTCTAGTTCATTTTCACATTGTGTAAAACAGTAAAGCATTTTAATCAAGTTAAATGTCCATCAGGAAATTTTAATACATCAATATAATTGTAAAAACTATGTAATGATAAAGTTTGTATTTTATTAGAATATTTAATAACATGGAACTTTTAAAATTATATAGTAAATGTAAAAATCAATTGAAATCAAAAATGCCAATGGTGATTATTTCTGGGGGTAGGGATTATGGGTAACTCATTTTTAATTTATGCTTTTATGTATTTCTAGTTGTCAACAGGGATTATGTATTGCTTATAAAATTAGGAAGAAAACAATAATTGTCATTAAGATTTTTTTTAAAAAAATAAAAATATTATATATGATAGTCCCTAAATTTAAAATTGATAAACCTTAATAGAACTGTTATATAAGCACATTGCTTATAAGAAAATACAAAAAAGTTTTAAATAAATAAATAAATGGCTATTTTATTTTTTTTAATTTATATTTTTATAATTAATTTTTATTGGAATATAGTTGCTTTACAGTGTTGTGTTAGTTTCTACTGTACAGCAAACTGAATCAGCTATACGCATACATATATCCCCTCTTTTTTGGATTTCCTTCCCATTTAGGTCACCACAGGGCATTGAGTAGAGTTCCCTGTGCTCTACAGTTGGTTCTCATTAGTTATCTATTTTATACACAGTATCAATAATGTATATATGTCAATCCCAGTCTCCCAGTTCCTCCCCCTACCCTGTCCCCCTTGGTATCCATACGTTTGTTCTCTATTTCTGCTTTGCAAATAAGATCCTCTATATCATTATTCTAGATTTCACATAAATGTGTTAATATACAATATTTGTTTTTCTCGTTCTGACTTACTTCACTCTGTATGACAGCCTCTAGGTCCATCCATGTCCCTACAATGATCTTCTTTTTAACTAGGCTTTATTTTTTGGATCAGTAGTAGGTTCAGAGAAAACTTGAGCAGAAGGCACAGAGATTTCCCATATACTCCTTGTCACCAGTCATGCATAGCCTCCTCCATTATCAACATCTCCCATCAGAGTGGCACATTTGTTACAATCAAGGAACTGACATTAACCCACCCAGACTCAATGCTTTTTTCTTTTTATGGAAAGAGATACATATATATAACAGAAATGCTATTAGTTGTATTTTTATTTAATTTGGGGAATATGTTTGGGCTACATGCTTTATAAATTAGGTAGTCTTGTTTGTGCTCTGACAACTGATTAAATCTTAAAATTAAACCTCACTTGCTTAATACAGGAAAAGTTTATTTCTCACTCATTCCATGTAGTTCCTCCTGGTTGATGGATGGAATTGCAGGAGGTGGCACTCTACTCTGCATGGTCTCTCAGAGATTCTGGGTGCTGTATAAATTCTCTGACATCTTCAAAGATGAGCTGTGGTCACTGTTGCAGAGAACAGAGATCTGTAGGAATCATACCTGTTGTTCAAGTTTGATTTTATCCCATTTGCCAGATTAGTCATGTGGAACACTAGAAAATGTCACCTTGTTCTATGCCCTGGAAGAGGAAAATGTGGTGAATAGATAGTGTTGTATATGTGACACATAGACTCTTTGAAATTTACATCAATGATGCATTCAAAGGGACAGAAGATATTTTGAACAGAGTAACAATCCGAGGCATGAGATTCTTTTGTGACTGCTGACCTCATGAGGCAAGCTATATATTTTAAGATAACATAAAAATAAACAAATAACTGTTAATAATATGACCATTATATTTAAAAGTATATGAACAATTGCTTTTAATTGTAGCCTTTTATTTTTAATCTAGTTGCTTCTTACATGAACAACATTATTTAGTCATTAGTTACTGAACTTACAGTTCAGTAGCAACAGTAATTCACCTAAGCATTTCTACATGGATATTTAAATTTCTCTCACATATGCATGTTTTGTTGCCTTCTGTCTCTATTTCTTCCTCTAATGTTGCCATGTATCTATACATTTAAGAGCAAAAAATTGAGGCACCAAACAATTAATAGTTTACTCAAGATAATGAAGTAGTCAGAAAAGAATCTTGATGCTTCTCTGTACTTTACAAATATAACACAAATTAATTGTATTCTTTTTAACTCAGAGAAAAATCACTAAGATAAAATTTAGATGTGACTATTTAACTTATATCATAGTACAAGCATAAATAGTTTTCAGAAGATCAATTACAACTTATCAGCAATAGTGAAAGTATATAAGTATTACCTTTGTTAAATTAATTAAACAAGGGAACCATTAGATTGAGGTGGGTGTAGAGCAGTGGCAGCCTACTTAAGCAAACTAAAATCTGAGACTATAAATGCCTCAAGGTTACAAAATTGAAACCTCAGGACAACCAGTCACAAACAGCCAGCTAGACTTTACACCATAGCCAATCAATTTCCTTACTTTACTTCTGCCTTTTCTCTATAAAAGTTCTTTCCCCCAGCTCCTATAGATGGAGCGCTCCTAACCACTGGGGCTGCCTTATTCCAATTGCTTTTTGCTGAAATAAATTCTTAAAATTTTTTATTTGCCTCAGTTAATCTTTTAACGCCTGCCTCTTTGAGTGCATCACCAATGTGAATTTCATATACACCAAGTGTGGCAGAGACAAAAATAATACACTCAGACATTTCCTCTACCTTCCCCAGCCTTCCATGTGCCTGATTTGGCAAATGGGAAAATTTGTAAAGTGAAGTTTTTTGGGTTTGTTTTTAACCTAAAGCAATGTTGGAGTATTTTAGGAATCAATATGATATCCTCAAAATTCGGTTCTGAGACTTGGATAAAAACATGAATGAGGGCTTCCCTGGTGATGCAGGGGTTAAGAATCTGCCTGCCAATGCAGAGGACACAGGTTTGAGCCCCGGTCCGGGAAGATCCCATATGCCATGGAGCAACTAATCCCAAGTGCCACAACTACTGAGCCTATGCTCTAGAGCCCATGAGCCACAACTACTGAGCCTGTGTGTCACAACTACTGAAGCCCGAGCACCTAGAGCCTGTGCTCTGCAACAAGAGAAGCCACCACATTGAGAAGCCCACACACTGCAATGAAGACCCAACACAGCCAAAATTAAATAAATAAAATAAATAAATTAAAAAAAAACACAAATGAACTGAATTATATAAGCTTTTGGCCTACAAATATAAATATATCTGGCATCATAAAACAGGCAAGATAAAGTAAACAAAAAGTTTCCCAAAACAGACATTGTATGGAAGCAAACTGGCTATTAGTGTGACAGAATTGTCAATGATACATACTCTTTCTACTTAAAATTGTTATGAATATTATCTTATTCTATTTTTGTTAATTGAATTTAATCCAATCATTAGATGTATTGATTATTTAAGTAGAGCTATGAGAAGGTACTTTGACCTTTATTTGAGAAGAATAGAAACTTGGGAAGAAGTATAAAGACATTTAAAGTATAAAAATTAGCAAAAAGAGCAAAGCTCACCTTCTATTACCTAATACATTTTGTTGCCAAAGTATTAAAAAAAATGTCTTTAAACATAAGTACAGTACATTCTATTCTCATACATTCTCTTAAGATGTCCTGGGGAGCATTAGAATATCTTTGAGCACGTTAAAGCTAGTTACTTTCTGGCAAAATGTTTCTGGTTTGCTGTACAAAGAAAACTAAATTTACGTTTAAAATATGAATAGTAAAATAATTTTTATGAGCTCAATAATTATAAATCCTGACAAATTTTAGCCATCTTTTGAAGTAATTCACATACACTCACAGTTGTTTTTTGTTTTTTCTTTTTTTTCCCCTTTTTTCATATATCAGGAAATCCTACTACTATTTGTGCTATATACAATGCCTGTGCTCAAGTTCTTGTAAGGAAATTGGTATTAATACAATCAGAAATGTATTCTACTTTTGAACTCTTCTCCTTTTTGAATTTAACTTCTACTACCTGGGAAATTCCAGCCTTCCAATAAATGAAATATAACATATAGCAATCCCATAATATATAATAATTAACTCTTCAGATTCTAGGACCAAATCTTTTAGGAGTGACTCTCCTCCTCAAAGAGAAGATTGAATTGGGAGTGTTGAGGGGTGTGTAGAACAGGGAGAAGAACCGGGAAGTTCCATCAGGTAACCAAGAGAAAAACAGAATCCTCAATGCCCCAGAATATACACAGACTACAATTTTCACAACTTAGAAAAAAAAAACTGTCTAATTTTATGACCCATGAGTCTTTTGTTATTTTGCCTTTTAACTTGAAAGTGTCTGCTAAATATTCTTAAAAATAAAATATTCAATCTTAGCTGTACTGTGGCTATTTAAGTCAAAGCAACAATATTTTCATAGCTTTATGTATTTTTAAAAAGTTATAATATTTTAAAAGTGACTATTTTTATCCATGGAAGAAATTTAGAAACTTGAATTATAAATTTAGAAATTATCTAAGTGAAATCTATTGAGAAAATTATAGAAGAATACAGTTGATTCATATTAGAAATAGTGATGCATTAAAGAAGAAAACAGTAATCAAAATTACTTGCTGTTTGTTCATCACTTTAGTACTTTATAGCTACTTGAGAAAATACTTGAATCCCCTGTATAAACAATATATGCCATTTAGTAAAAGACTAAAAAAAACTTTTTTAAGAATATAATTTTAAAGCCAAACAACACTTCAGAGACTCTAGAATTATTCTGTATATGGACATTTAAATCTTCTTGCTGTGACAGTAATAACCAAAACGTTTCAACACACACACAACATTCTCTCATCAAAAACATATGAAAACAAGGTACAAAGAAAAGCCCTTGTCCTAGGAAAAAGAATTGCAATAATCTTCTAGAAGATGACACCCGCCTCCCTTCTTCACTTTGGTACTAATACCTTTCAGAGGGCAGACTCAGTTACATCTTATTGTTCTAAACCATTCAGCCTAATGGAAAAGAAATACAAGTCATCTAAAGCACTGAAAATTTTTCACTGAAAAATTCAGTGAAAACATAATCTGTCATTCTCTTTTCTAATGTCATTTTAAAGAGTTATTGAAGCCAATGTGGGAAACACATGGTTTCTCTTGTGGTGTCATTTTTCCCCCCTAAGTGAAACCCATAACCACCAAATGACAATTTTGATCTTATACCGAGAAAAAACAAAGCCCAGTTTTGTATCTCTTTGAAGAATAATTTTCCCATAGTAAATTAATCTCATTTGAAAATGATTTTTAAAATTTGATTTATGCAAAACAAATCCCAGTGCCCAAAATAACCTGCATTTGTGGTTGTTATGCCACAGCTAGAAGTGAAATTACTGATCAGTGAGCTGTTTCAGAATGGCAACGTGAACTGCAGACCAGATTAAGGAATCTGATGAAGCATAACCTACCATGGAAGAAATAAAAATATTTTATAGGACTCATGGGCATTATTGACAGGTTTCTACTGCTTTTTCAATATGATTCTATTCAGCAGGACATCTCATTTTTAAAGACCCCTTTTATTTAAAAATAGTAAAATGTCCCATTAAATTAGGGGAAACCCCAAATGTTTTCCCATTAACACAGTTTTGTGTAAGGAATTGTTGCTATGAAATCTTTTGAAACACTTTTTGGCTTGTTACATTAAACTTGAAATAAAGAAAAAGATAGATATGTTTTAAAACTAAGTAAGGTTTATTTACATTTGAAATTCAGTAAGCATTTACACCAACCTAGTTTTAGGATGACACATTTCTTCAATTAATAAAAAAATATAGTACTTCTTCTGTTGAATCTATATCACTCTAGCAAAGCTACTATTTTGATAAATAAATACTGTCTTAAGAACCCAATTCTTAAAATAAAAATAAAATGCTTCATTTATTTAAAATAAAATTTACTCTATAATCTTGTAATGGCAGCATCGTCAAGCCACACATATTTTCCAAAGTGATTTAATAAGTCTCTTTGTAAATGAGGAAAGGACACATAAGGAGAAATGGAAGCCTTGATTTCAAGTATGAATTTGAAAGAAAGTACTCTTTTCTTTTAAGAATTACTGCATGTCACTTCTCTTTGTCTGCAGTTTTCTATCTCCACCACACATCAAAATCATCCAAAGAGATAGTAGACACCAACAGAAGAGTTCCTAGATTCCATATCCAGAGATTCTGTTTCTGGTTATTTGGGGTGGAGCTTGGATATTGGTACATTTAAAGAGTGTCCCAGGGGATTTTAATGCAATTGAGTGTTGATGCAACTGCTCTAAATGAAGGGAGAAAACCAAGTGAATACATGAACATAAGCAGAAATCCTGTGTATAATTATAATACTATAATTATATGCTTTAAATTCAGAATTTTTCTTTTCAGGTGAAGTTAAGATTTTATTAATGGTCTAGCAATAAACTATCTTGATATTAACAATTTTCACATAATGTAAAAATTGCCAAATGAAATCATAATTTTAACATCAATTATAAGTTTGGGGGATATTTTTAACTCTTTATTAATATGTGAAGTTCAACATTTAAAAGGCATTTTCAGTTAATATAAGAGATGACATTTCTACTACAAAGTGACAAAAGAATCACTCATGCAAGATGACTTGAAAATTACCTTGGCTGTTCTTTTAAGAAAATGTTCTATACACCTATATCTCTCAGTCACAGTTCTGATATATTTCACAGCTGCTATATGAAGAAGCAGTTCACAAAACCCAAAGTCTATATTAGCAAATGAATACACAATAATTTATTGCATCTGGTATATCTCATACAAAATCCTACTGTAAAATTCTAAATATAATGAATTGGTTTATAAAATATTTATGCAATATCCAATTTCAAACCCTAGCAAATTAAACAATTTAAGACATTAAGTAATTAATATTTGTGTCTAGGCCTTTGCACTACCGATTATCCTTTACACTATATACAGCCAAGAGTCACTGCTGCTTACATTCTGCCAGATATTGGCATTGTGAATCATGTTCTTCTGCTATGTCATCCTCTTCCACGCCTGTTTCTTCCACTTTGTCATCATTGTTGCCTTATGTGATGCTTTCTTTTCATGAAATAGAATATAACTCATGAAACTAAATTTTCATTTAAATATTATTCCAATAACTAATTATCAACTATTTTAACACTTGAAAGAAACTTATATTAGTATTCCACCTTCAAGAGTTACAGGAACACAAAAGCAGTTTGAAAGAGTGTTCTTTCTGCTCTTTTTACTGCTTAATGATTTTCATAGTGCCACTGTTTCTTTGCTGTCATTTTACCTGCCTGTCCCGCCATGATGTCTATTATTTCTAGCCCATGGGACAAGTAGGTATTAGAATTATCTGAATTGGCCTCTTTTCTATGTTTTCATTAGCATCTCATTTGGGAAATAACTCAATAATTTCAAAAAGAAATTCCATCGTAAAACGCATATGCTTGACAACATCTGAGAAGTTGGACATCTTTCAGGAGTTTGGGAATAGGTTAATCAAACTTGAAGAGGAATATTCAGATATCCCAAGTCATATATTTGGCCATATTAACATTCTAAAAATAGTCAACAAAAAATAAGGAACACATTGTGGGCAGTTTTTTCCTTCATGTGTTTTACTTTCCTCAAACTTGCATTTCCTCAGAAATTACCTTCCAACCATTTTGGGGTTTTTTTACATTTCTATTTTCTAGACCCATATATTTAATTGATCATATAATATCTTTTTTTGCAAAAAAAGCTGGAAAGAGCCCAGTGTTCCCTATTAAGATTATGAATTTTTTTAGAGTGCTTGACTTCTATTTGTACAATTTCTACTTGAAGTTTATTAGGGAAATAATTTATCACTTAACAACTTTCAGCAAGTGTCCAACGTAGCCTGAAGATGCTCCAGTGTGTTGGTACATCTTTCTAAAGGAGTTTCAAAAAAACTGAAAGAATTGTCTCTGTTTTAACAGTTGCTTCTTTCTCTATTTCTCAACTTCCTCCAAAATAAATCAGCCTCCTCATTTTCTGCAGCATTTTCCATCTGTGTCACTGGCACAGTACACAGGCTCCTGGTCTAGAGATTTGTTTGCATTTTGCAGCATCATGATTACCTTCCTCTTCATTACCTTTGAAGCTAAACTAAAATGGTATCCTGTAACTATGGGTTTGTGAGTAGTTTTAGAGCAAGAGTATCAGACTGTCAGCATTGTTTTGTAAGTGGATTTATGTTTGCACCTGAATTTGGATAAGCCTGGGGGTTGGGCAGAGAATTTTAAGATTAAGGAGGTCCCTATAGCTAGAATGTATCTGTGCATCAGCTCCTTGTGAGAACTCTACCTCAAGCGGACTCTGAGCTTCCTCATGGAGAGGCATTTGTCCTAATGCTGGCAGTGTCTAGAGACTTGGAGACAATGGCAGTGGTGGAAACACAAAGAAGATTATTCTTAAATTCTCAGGTTCCCTTCCAACACATATCTTTGTTCCATTGTTGAAGTCTACACTTTGATTGTAATAATTCTATTCCAGGTGTAAAATCTGGTGGTGTCCCAGAGTCTATTTAGCATCTGATTACCTAAGTTGATCCAAGTTTAATTAACAATAAATGCACTTTCTCATAGAAGACTATCTGTACATTAGATTCCTAAGTTGATCCAAGTTTAATTAACAATAAATGCACTTTCTCATAGAAGACTATCTGTACACTAAGACCAATAATTTTCTTCTGAAAGTATTGCTATAACACCATAATTTCTCTTTATTAGCACTTTGCACAGATAAAATTTGCAAAATTTAATTAATTTTTACTGTTGATTTTTCCTGCTACATAGATTCCATGAGGACAAGAACCATCTCTGTGGAACATGACAAAGAGCTCAAGAAATATTTGTTGACTGGCTCAAGAATCAGGAGGTTGAAACAGAATCTTAAAGTTATAAGGAAAACTGAATAAATTAAGTCACTGTGGAGTAACCAGTAAGGAAAAGCAAGGTTATGATGAGATATAGTTAAACTGCAGAATACAGTTCCATATTCTGGAATACATGGAAGAAATGTTTTCAATAGTACAAAAAAAGCAGAATTTTACCCATTGAAGACAACTCTAACAAGAGAAAATGAAAGGGGAATAGTTTAGGAGAAGATATAGGTATGCCAGGACTCATATTTAACAAATTTATTTCCATTCTGAAAAAAGATGTGAGATTTTCTTATTGAGTGAGGAAAGAGGTGTTAAAGTTAAAAGTGGGAAGTTGCTAGAGAAAACCTGAAATAAAAGCCACAAAGAACAGGAACAGAGCTGAGTAAATGGCACCATTTACTAGTGTTGCCTAGGCCTTTGCATGAGGAATTGTTATAGGAAGTGTAGTGCTTATGATACAGAGCAGGACCCTGTGGGGCTCTTGGGCAAAAATCCTTTCAGTGTTCCCCGTTTCCTGATTACAGGAAATAGGCTTCATTCAGCCTCCATGACCTTCCCTGAGTTCCAGTGGGCAGGTTCAAGCAGATGCCAATTAAGGAAGAGAAGGGATGCGGAGATAAGGGAAGAACAGTCCATAGTGATGCCTTGGGGTAGGGTCCTGGTTCCCCCTCCAGGGATATACATAACAATATCTTTGAGCTGTTTTACAGATACCAAAACCCCCATCAGGTGGGAGAAGTTAACAGTTAACAGGTATGCTGCCCACAAACAGGACCCCAGACCATTTGGAAACAGAAGGTTGAAGATGCTGACTCCCATTTACCTCACCACCAACCAATCAGAAGAATGCCCATAAGCTGATCACTCCCTCTTGGAACCATTACCATAAAACTCTTAACAACCTCATCCAGGTCAGGACACACAGTTGTGAGAGCATTAGCCCACTGTGGCCCCCTTTGCCTGGAAAAGCAGTAAAGCTCTTCTTTTCTACTTCACCCAAAACGCTGTCTCCATCAATTAATTCGGTGTTGGGGTACACATGCAGAATTCGGCTTCACTTAGACTAAGAAGGTTGTGAGGCATTGTGTTTAAAAAATTGGAAAAGACTTGTTGCACACTGTAGTTTTCATCATATTAATACAATGAAGCACAATGTGAATTTCTGATAAGTAAATATTATGTCTAACATTTACTGTGTTTACTTAAGGCCATATTTCCTAAAGTTTATGTGCATGTAAACACTTTTAGTTAAATTAAAATAAAAAGAAAAGAAAATCCATAAATCCATATAAAAACAATAAAGCTTTACTTAAAAAAGAAAATAAGAGAATGATGAATACAGGATTCAGAAAAATGTTAACTTCATTAAAAGGAAGCCAGGTAGATGAGATGACAGCAGCGATATGTTTATATAAATAATTATTGGTCTCAGATTTGTTTGTGTGGTGGGTTCATGGGTGCTTTTTACATTTAGATAAATATGAGTTGTTTTCTTTAAAAAAAACTAATTAAAAAACTAATACATAAAAGAAGGCCAGGCATGGATCAATGACTGTAGTGTGTCATGAAACAGAGATTAAGAATTATTCAAATATGTGCATATACAGTGAAAGTAATAATAAAATTAAAGTAAGAAAATAATTTTGTTTCCAGAAAGAATTTTGTGTATGTGCACTATGATCAAATCATCTTAAGTGATTTTAAAGATTTTGTAAAATGTGTAATCTATTTCTTCCAACAATTCTAACTTACTCATTGATGTATTTATTTGTCCTACATCTTTCTACCTAAGGAGTCTCTTTGTATGTGTCTTCATTATTTTTTTTAAATAATTCATTGAGGGTTAGTATTGGCAGTTGGTCTACATTATGTGCTACAAATCTGGTAATTAACTGAGGGCAAACATTTTGACTATGGTGAATTGTTGATGTAGCAGCAATGAAGATAAACGTTACCTTGCCAATGGACCACAATGACAACTTCCTGTTCCCTGGTTTCTTACACTCTCCTTTCTTCAGACTTTTGTAGACATATGAATCCTTTAGCTCCTTCTCAGACATTTGAAGCAAAAGAAAGTCATGAACTCTCCCATAGGTCTGATGTCAACTTTACAAACGGGAGTTTACAGATTTCTGCTTATAAAACTCTTCCTGGGATTGGCATATTCCATGACCCTGACACTTTCATGTCCTGGTCTCCAAGCTCTTGCATATCCCACAGGGAAGAAAAGCACTCACAACTCTCCCCACTAAAGCTCACCAAGAATTTTATTTCAACCCAACTGCCCACTAAGCACAAAGCCACAAAGGTAGATAGAAGATTTGGTGAATGATGGGTGTATCACTCATGGAAATGCTGATATCTCCTGCCTCAGGGAACATAACTGATGGCAGCTCCAAATATTGTGCTCTGAATCCAAGACTAACTTCCTGCAGGCCACACTTCCCCTTTTGACCCCACCTTCCAGTCTGCTCCTACAAAAAGAATTGGCATGACTGGGGGAACTGGTGCAGGCTCGCTCCTTCAGGGACAGGTTCTCTCTAATGAGCAAAATATGTGTATACACAGAGACTCTTCCTATGTATTCACAAGTTTCAGACCTGCCTTGTGGTCTGAGGGTTTTCCTGCCTCCTTCTGCACTGTCCGCTGTATTCTTCACAAGACATTTCTCTCAATAAATCTTGTGCATATATAAGCCTGTCTTGGCAACTGCTTCTCAGACGTCTCCAACTGACACAATGCGGGTGCAAGATTTATATATAATACCATTTTCTCAGCATCTTTGACACTGCTATAATATTAAAATGTATCAAAATCAAAATATATTATGACAAATTAGGGTTTATTCCAAGAATGTAAGAAAGTAAAAGAGTTACCATATGCTCACATCAATAAATGCTGAGATACAGTTGATAAAATTTTGAAGCATTTTTAATAAAAACACAGACTGGAAACAGGTTACATAAATATACAATCTATTTCCTGAAAGACAACAGCAAATAGTATTCTAAACAGCAAATCACTGAAAGGAATCCAATTAGAAATATAAACTTGCATTGAATGCCTATTGTGACTATTAACATTTATGGGTGCCTCAGAAGTGATTGACAAAAGGTGTTTACAGGGATAGTTAAGTGATATAATGTATCCTAGGGACTTGTGGTATGACACAGTAGTTGTGTAGATTATTACCTTCTCCTCTTCTTCTAGAAATCATGTAAAATACTTTTTAAAAATAAAAAAGAATTACATTCTCTATGGTTACAGAAACTTGGGAGTCAGGTGTGATATACAGATTCTAGAGTGTAAAGGTTACTAAAACCAATTGAATGTGTGCATATGCCATGCAAAAATAAGTGTGAAGTTTATTTAATTGGCCCAGGAGTGGCAGATCCCAGGATACACTGCAAAAATATACTTCCCACAGATAAAGGAATCATCCTGAGGGGTGAACAGTGTATCTCTTATTTTTAATAACCAGGTAAGTAACTTTAATACATTAGGACCAGGTTGACTATGTTCCCAGAAGGATGGAGAAAGGAGGCAGGAGAGTGGAAAGGGTCAAGAGACTCAACAGAAAAGGGTTTTTAGCATCAGAAAAGTGCATGTCCTAAACTTAATGTGCTTACCAGGAGTTGAAGAATTTTATTTTGCAGTGGCTTTTGATAAAACCGAGAAGTTCAGCATCGGCAGCAAAAGTCCTATAGGTTCAACTTTGTACAAAGAAACGTGGGAGACGGATTTTCAAAGAGCACACCAAAAGGGGTGATTTGTAAGAAGCTATCTGTCTCTAGGTCTGAAGAATAATTAAGAGCTTTGACCTCTTCATGCCAAATGGGACATCTCTGCAAACAAATAGTTAATAAAAACCAATAAGTTCAGTAACAACATAGGAAATGTTAGTCTATTGTTATAATATTGTTATTAGAATAATCTGGAGAAGGGAAACGAAACTTTCATATTGCCAAATAATTATATAAATAGAAAAGCCTTTTCAGAGCAAGTGGGAAGCAAATATTCTGCCATGAATTAATGAACACACACACACTGAAGTTTGCAATCAGTCTTATGCAGAGCAATCACAAAGCAGAGTGTAAAAAGTTAGAGAAGTTATAATGAGAAAATATGAAGGCATGAAACATGAATTTGTAGGACCTAGGTAAAAACTGAAGGAAAAAAATAAAACCATCCGACAAGTGAAGATGGAATTAGAAGTGATACCAGGGAGAATCCATCAAAGAAAATACAGTAGTGATTTGGAAAACAGAAATGAGAAAACTGACCCAAACACAGTCAAAATTAACCTGAAAAAAAATTTTAAATGGAAATCCATTTTTAAGAGGCTTGGGGGAAAGCATGTTCTATATTGTGCTTGGTAGGAATACAAATTTATACAACACCTATGGAGAGCAATATAATATACACTTGACCTTTGAACAATTTGGGTTTGAACCATGCGGGTCTACTTATACGTGGATCATTTTCAATAGAAAGACTACAGCACCATTCTGTCTGTGGTTGGTTGAATCCATGGATTGGAACCCCAGGGATAGAGGAACCCATGCTGTATGTTGGGGGGTTGACTCTAAGTTATATGCAGATTTTCAGATGTGTGGAAGTTGGGTGCCCCTAGCCCCACTAAGTTCAAGGGTCCCTGTATATGTAATATCTAAGTTACAAAAGACTATAACCTTTAACCAAAAATTTTTGCTTCAGAGAAATTTTCATACAGATATACTTTCAGGAATGCTATTCATTGCAACCTTGTTTGTAATACCAGAGTAGTGAAATCTAAACAATTAAATTAATTAATTAAATTTTTATATATCCAAACAATGGAAAATATTATAGCTCTAAAAAGGGATGATTAATGTCTCTATGCCCTGAAATAGAAATGCTTTTTACATATTTTGGAAGGGAAAGGAAAAGTAAGGTGATGTATTGTATATGTAATTATTATCTTTGTTAAAATATAGGGAAGGAGTCAGAATCTCTACACTTGTTTACTTGTATATACATAAAGCAACTGTGGACAAATTGATATAATTCAGGAGGACATGAGAACAGGCAACTGGGTAGAAATGTGATAAGAATCAATATTGATTATTTAGCATTTTTAACATTTAATTTTGACTTACATTATTGACTTGTGTGTCTTAAGCTAACAAAATACAAAGCTAATAAATAAAACACGTGGTGGTTTAAGCAGTGGCATGACATAATCTGTATTATGAATACAAATGGACTCTATGCAGACATTGAATCTGAAATAAAGTCGATGAATTTGGGATAAATCTTGAGGGAAAAGCTATAGGAATTTTGGATTTATCCCTTTAACAAATATTTACTGAGTACTTGATACATGTCAAGACTCTTTAAAGGCACTGATCATTAGATGTTAGCAGTGTTGTGAAAAGGAAAAAATCAAGGGTGACGTGAAGGGCGTTAGTGTAAACTATTGGAAACAATGGAAGTGCCATATACTGATGAGAAAATTTGGTATAGGAAGAAACTTGAGGAGAGAGTTCCAATGTGAATATTTACTTTACAGATGTCTTTTTGACATTTATGTGGAGATGTTAAAGTAGATATATTAGTAAATGATTTTTTTTCATATTTTTTAATCTGACTTAGATGCTTGTCTTCAAAAATATGGCGAGACATACTATGTTTCTCTATGGGAAAACTCAATTTTTAAAAATGATAGCTCTATCCCCAATTGAATTATAAATATAATTCAGCCCTAATTAAAATCCTAGAGGGTTTATTAATGGAACTTTAAATTTTTATTCTAAATTTAATCTAGGAAGAAAAATATGTAAAAATGGCCAGTTCTAGAAAGAAAAATGGAATTTTTATCACAACAGATATCAAATACAAAACCACTTTTTACGGCACTCTGGGTTTGGTACAGAAATGATCAAAAAGTGATTTTATTGGTAATGTTATATCACAGTCTTTGGTCAAACAGTATGAATTTTGAGGTAACTGGGTAGGCTGTGAGCAGTATAAGCAATTAATCTTTTCTGTGAAACATTTTTCTTCCTCTTTGTTAAAACTGCCTTTGCTGGGAAAATCCTCAAGTTATCCCTCTTTTTGGCAGTATACAATCTCATTTTGGCTGATTCTATGTGCCTCATTAAGGGCATAACTCTAATATCGTGTCAGGTTTCTCTTTGCTATAGCTCCTGGCATTGGACATGAATTGTGTAATCTCCCAGTGCTGCTGTTTCCAAATACTAGGCATCAACACACACAAAATTGATTCCAAATGATGTGTGACATATCTGCTTCATGGTTCACCTTTTGCCTCCAGATTCTATCTTCTTGCTTAAGGGATATTAGTAATCATTCCAGCTTGTCTTATTCATTCTGTCTATTCCTTTCAGCAGTACATTTTTCATAAATTCCTATAGAATTGTGGTATGTATATGAAATTCTTAAGCAAACTAAACAGATTGAAGCAGTACACTGTTTATAGTATTACATTAACTAGGTCTAAAATTTTTGAGAAGACAATGACATCTCTGTTTACACTATCATGTCAATGGTATTTTCCCCTTACATCTTTATCAGTAAAAAACTAAAATTAAAAAATGAGGTAAAACAATAAGCCCACACAAACACACAAATATTTTTTTCTCTGACTTTTATTATGATACTTCAATTTCTTTGAAATAAGGTATACAACTTAAATAGATAAATTGATAAATTGTCTTTGATGTACTGTTTTTGTAAATAAAGGACTTTTAAGGCACTTAAAAAGTAAAATGTTTATTTAATTATGAATCATAATGTGTACACTAGTGAAAGTTTTCTCTCCAATATACTGTCAGCTTTCTATGCCCAGGGATGTTTCTCACAACTATGCTTCCTTGCTCAGGCTTGGTTGAGGAGCTCTGCAGAATAAGTGAAGGCTTTGTTTTTCTCCATAGTATAGAATATACATAAATTTAAGGTACATATTAATGAATTATTATACATTAGATACCCATTTCACAATTTGCAGTCTAGAAATAGCATTGATATGACTCCAGGATCCCCAAGTTCTCTTGTTCCCTTTCCATATCATGATTGCCTCACATTTTCCTGGTTTTTATTATAGTCACTTTCTGAATATATTTATAGATATATCATCTCCCCATCTATCTCTAATTATGACTTTTTTGACCAATTAAAAAAATTTATATTAATGGAAGTACACATTACATTTCTTGTAATATAGATCTGCTGAAGATAAATCCTCTCAATTCTTGCTTATCTGGAAAATATATTTAATTCATCTTTATTTTTGAGGGATATTCTTCCATGTTACACAATTCTAGACATATTTTTCTTTTATCCTTTTGAAGGTGTGATTCCATTGCCACTAGCTTCCATTTTTTCAGATCAGATATCAGCAATTTTATTTATTGTTGTTCTCTGAATTAAATATGTCCTCCTCTCATCTGTTTTTAAGATTATCTTTTTGTCTTTGGTTTTCAAAAGGTTTTCTTTGATATGTCTAGGTCTGATTTTTCTTTGTTTTTATTTTACTAGAGGTGTTTTGAACTCCTTGGAACTGTGAATAAATGTCCATCAATTTAGAATGGTCTCTGTCATTATTTCATCAAATATTTCTTCTGTGTCACCTTCCTGTCCTTCTTGAAATGCAGTAAGTATGTTAAGATATTTGATATTATCCCACAAGTCTTGGTCAATTTTAATTTTGAAATTATTTTTTTTTCATTGTCTTTCTTTTAGGATGATACTTATTATACTGTTTTCAAGATCACTTACTATTTCTCCAGCTATATCCAGATCACCAAATAATTTCTTCATTTCCAAAATGTATTTTATAATATATATGCAATTTCTGTGTGATTCTTACTTGGAGTTTCTATATTTATGCTAAAATTATCTATCTACGGATGAATTAGTTTTCTCTGTTCCACTAAATTATTTAATCATTTTGTTAGCTTATATTACTTATTTTAAGATCCTTACCTGTTAATTTGAACCTATGGTCATCAACATATATTCTTAAAATTTTTTTTAATTCATTTTCATTGGAATAGAGTTGCTTTACAATGTTGTGTTAGTTTCTGCTGTACAGCAAAGTGCATCAGCTATACATATACATTTATTCCCTTTCTTTTGGATTTCCTTCCCATTTGGAACACCACAGAGCATTGAGTAGAGTTCACTGTGCTATACAGTATGTTCTCATTAGTTATCTATTTTATACATAGTACCAATAGTGTATATATGTCAATCCCAGTCTCCCAATTCATCCCACCACCACCACTTACACCTTGGTATCCATGCATTTTTTCTCTATGTCTGTGTCTCTATTTCTGCTTTACAAATAAGATCCTATATACCATTTTTCTAGATTCCACATATATGTGTTAATATACAATATTTGTTTTTCTCTTCCTGACTTACTTCTCTCTGTATGACAGACTCTAGGTCCATCCACCTCTTTGCAAATAACTATATTTTGTTCCTTTTTATGGTTGAGTAATATTCCATTGTATATATGTACCACATCTTCTTTATCCATTCCTCTGTTGATGGACATTTAGGTTGTTTTCATGTCCTGGCAATCGTAAATAGTGCTGCAGTGAACATTGGGGTGCATGTGTCCTTTTGAATTATGGTTTTCTCAGAGTATATGCCCAGTAGTGGGATTGCTTGGTCATATGGTAGTTATAATTTTAGTTATTTAAGGAACATCCATGATGTTATCTAAGTGGCTGTACCAATTTACATTCCCACCAATAGTGTGAGAGGGTTCCCTTTTCTCCACACTCTCTCCAGCATTTATTGTTCATAGATTTTTTGATGATGGCCATTCTGACCTGTGTGAAGTAATACCTCATTGTAGTTTTGATTTGTATTTCTCTAATAATTAGTGATGTTGAGCATCTTTTCATGTGTTTGTTGGCCATCTGTATGTCTTTTTTGGAGAAATGTCTATTTAAGCCTTCCACCCATTTTTTGATTGGATTATTCATTTTTTTTTTGATATTGAGTTGCAGAAGCTCTTTGTATATTTTGGAGATTAATTCTTTGTCAGTTACTTCATTTGCAAATGTTTTCTCCCATTCTGAGGGTTGTCTTTTCGTTTTGTTTATGGTTTCCTCTGCTGTGCAAAAGATTTTAAGTTTAATTAGGTCCCATTTTTTTTTTTAATTTTCATTACTCTGAGAGGTCAGTCAAAAAGAACTTGCTGCAATTTATGTCAAAGAGTGTTCTGCCTATGTTTTCCTCTAAGAGTTTTATACTCTCTGGCCTTACATTTAGGTCTTTAATCCATTTTGAGTTTATTTTTGTGTATGGTGTTAGGGAGTGTTCTAATTTCATTCTTTTACATGTAGCTGTCCAGTTTTCCCAGAACAACTTACTAAAGAGACTGTCTTTTCTCCATTGTATATCCTTGCCTCCTTTGTCATAGACTAGGTGACCATAGGTGCATGGGTTTATCTTTGGGCTTTTTATCCTGTTCCATTGATCTATATTTCTGTTTTTGTACCAGTACCATACTGTCTTGATTACTGTCATTTTGTAGTTTAGTCTGAAGATAAGAAGCCTGATTCCTCCAGCTCTGTTTTTCTTTCTCAAAATTGCTTTGGCTATTCAGGGTCTTTTGTGTTTCCATACAAATTGTAAAAAATTTTGTTTTAATTCTGTGAAAATTGCCATTGGTAATTTAATAGGCATTGCATTGAACCTGTAGATTGCTTTGGGTAGTGTAGTCATTTTCACAATATTGATTCTTCCAATTCAAGAACATACATGGTATATCTCTCCATCTGTTTGTGTCATCATTGATGTTTTTCATCAGTATCTTATAGTTTTTCATGTACAGGTCTTTTCCCTCCTTAGGCAGGTTAATTCCTAGGTATTTGATTCTTTTTCTTGCAATAGTAAATGAGATTGTTTCTTTAATATCTTTTTGTGATCTTTCATTGCTAGTGTATAGGAATTCAAGAGATTTTTTGTGTTAATTTTGTGTCCTGTAACTTTACTATATTCATTGATTAACTGTAGTAGTTTTCTAGTGGCATCTTTAGGATTTTCTATGTATAGTATCATGTCATATGCAAACAGGGACAGTTTTACCTCTTATTTTCTAATTTGGATTCATTTTATTTCTTTTTCTTCTCTGCTTGCCATGGATAGGACTTCAAAAACTATGTTGAATAAGAGTAGCTAGAGTGTACACCCTTGTCTTGTTCCTGATCTTAGAGGAAATGCTTTCAGTTTTTCACCACTGAGAATGATGTTTGCTATGGATTTGTCATATATGGCCTTTATCATGTGGAGATAAGTTCCCTCTATGCCCACTTTCTGGAGAGTTTTTATCATAAATTGGTGTTGAATTTTGCCAATAGTTTTTTGGCCTCTATTGAGATGCTCAAATGGTTTTTATTCTTTAGTTTGTAAAGATGGTGTATCACATTGATTGATTTACATGTATTGAAGGATCTTTGCATCCCTGGGGTAAATCCCATTTGCTTATGGTGTATGATCCTTTTAATGTGTTGGATTCAACTTGCTAGTATTTTGTTGAGGATTTTTGTGTCTATGTTCATCAGTGATATTGGCCTGTAATATTCTTTTTTTTGATCTCTTTGTCTAGTTTTGATATAAAGGTGATGGTGGCCTCATAGAATGAGTTTATGGATGGTCCTCCCTCTGCAATTTTTTGGAAGAGTCTGAGAAGGATAGGTATTAGCTCTTCTCTAAATGTTTGATAGAATTTGCCTGTGAAGCCATTTGATCCTGGACTTTTGTTTGTTGGAAGATTTTTAAACACAGTTTCAATTTCATTACTTGTGATTGGTCTGTTCATAGTTTCTACTTCTTCCTTCTAGTTCACTTCTACTACTTCCTTGTATTTCTTTTTTCTAGTTCACACTTGGAAGGTTGTGCTTTCCTAAGAATTTGTCCATTTCTTTCACGTTGTCCATTTTATTGGCATATAGTTGTTTATAGTGGTCTCTTATGATCCTTTGGGTTTCTGCTGTGTCCGTTGTAACTTCTTCTTGTCCATTTTTAATTTTATTGATTTGAGTCCTCTCAGTTTTTTTCTTAATGAGACTGGCTAAAGGTTTATCAGTTTTGTTCTTTTTTCTTCTCATAGAACCAGCTTTTAGTTTCATTTATTTTTGCTATTGTTTTCTTTGTTTTTATTTAATTTATTTCTGCTCTGATCTTTATGATTTCTTTCCTTCTAAATTTGGATTTTTTTGTTGTTGTTCTTTCTCTAGTTGTTTTTGGTGTAACATTAGGTCGTCTGTTTGAGGTTTTTCTTTTTTCTTGAGGTAGGATTGTATTGCTATAAACTTCCTTCTTATAACTGCTTTTGCTGTATCCCATAGGTTTTGGGTCATCATGTTTTCATTGTCATTCGTTTCTAGATATTTTTTTAAATTTCCTCTTTGATTTCTTAGTGATCCACTGGTTATTTAGTAGCATATTGTTTAGCCTCCATGTGTTTGTGTTTTTTACAGTTTTCTTCCTATAATTGATTTCTAGTCTCATAGCATTGTGGTTGGAAAAGATGCTTGGTATGATTTCAATTTTCTTAAATTTATGGAGGCTTGATACGTGACCCAAGATATGGTGTCTCCTGGAGTATGTTTCATGTGCATTTGAGAAGAAGGTGTATTCTGCTGCTTTTGGATGGAAAATCCTATAAATATCAATTAAGTCTATCTGGTCTTATGTGTCATTGAAGGCTTCTGTTTCCTTATTAATTTTCTGTCTGGATGATCTATCCATTGATGTAAGTGGAGTGTTAGAGTCACCCAATATTATTGTGTTACTGTCAATTTCCCCTTTTATGGCTGTTAACATTTGCCTTAGGTATTGAGGTGCTCCTATGTTGTGTGCATAAATATTTACAATTGTCATATTTCCTTCTTGGATTAATCCCTTGATCATTATGTAGTGTCCTTCCTTATCTCTTATAATAGTCTTTATTTTAAAATATATTTTGCCTGATGTGAGTATTCCTACTCCAGTTTTCTTTTGATTTCCATTTGCATGGAATATCTCTTTCCATCCCCTCACATTTAGTCTGTAAGTTTCCCTAGGTCTGAAGTGGGTTTCTTGTAGACAGCATATATATGGGTCTTGTGTTTGTATCCATTCAGCCAGTCTGTGCCTTTTGGTTGGAACATTTAGTCCATTTACATTTAAGGTGATTATCAACATGTATGCTCCTATTACCATTTTCTTAATTGTTTGGTGTTTCTTTTTGTAGGTCTTTTTCTTCTGTTGTATTTCCTGCCTAAAGAAGTTCTTTTAGCATTTGTTGTAAAGCTGATTTGGTGGTGCTGAATTCTCTTAACTTTTGCTTGTCTGTAAAGCTTTTGATTTCTCCATTGAATCTGAATGAGATCCTTGCTGGGTAGAGTAATCTTGGTTGTAGTTCTTTCCCTTTCATCATCTTAAATATATCCTGCCACTCCCTTCTGACCTGCAGAGTTTCTGCTGAAAAATCAGCTAATACCCTTATGGAGATTCCCTTGTATGTTATTTGTTGCTTTTCCCTTCTTCTTTTAATATTTTTTCTTTGTATTTAATTTTTGATAGTTTGTTAATATGTGTCTTGGTGTGTTTCTCCTTGGGTTTATCCTGTATGAGACTCTGTGTTTCCTTGACTTGGGTGAATATTTCATTTCCCATGTTTGGGAAATTTTCAACTATAATCTCTTCAAATATTTTCTTACACTTTCTCTTTCTCTTCTTCTTCTGAGACCCCTAGGTTCGAATGTTGGGGCACTTAATATTGTCCCAGAGGTCTCTGATACTGTCCTCATTTCTTTTAATTCCTTTTTCTTTATTCTGCTCTGCAGGAGTTATTTCCACCATTCTATCTTCCAGCTCATTTATGCATTTCTCTGCCTCAGTTATTCTGCTATTGATTCCTTCTTGTGCATTTTTCATTTCAGTTACTGTGCTATTCATCACTGTTTATTTGTTCTTTAGTTCTTCTAGATCCTTGTTAAACATTTCTTGTATCTTCTTGATTCATGCTTCCATTCTATTTCTGAGATCCTGTATCATCTTTACTATCATTACTCTAAATTTTTTTTCAGGTAGATTGCCTATTTCATCTTCATTTATTTGGTCTTGCAGGTTTTTACCTTGCTCTTTCATCTGCAGCATATTTCCCTGTCTTCTCATTTTGTCTAACTTACTGTACTTATTGTCTCTTTTCTGCAGGCTCCAGGGTCATAGTTCCTCTTGCTTCTGCTATCTGCCCCCTGGTGGTGAGGTTGTTCCTGGGGCTTGTGTAGGCTTCCTGGTGGGAGGGACTTGTGCCTTCCCTCTGGTGGGTGGAACTGAGTCTTTTCCCTCTGTGGGCAAGACAGTGTCAGGTGGCGTGTTTTGGGGTGCCTGTGAGCTTAATATGAGTTTAGGCAGCCTGTCTGCTGTTGGGTGGCACTGTGTTCCTGTCTTTTTGGTTGTTTGGGGTTAGGTGTCCAGCACTGGAGCCTGCAAGCAGTTGGGTAAAGCCCAGTCTTGGTGTCGAGATAGATACCTCTAGGAGAGCAACCCCGATTAATATTCCTTGGGCCTGGGAATTCTCTGGTGGTCCAGCATTTTGGACTCAGGGCTCCCATCTAGAGTCCCAGGCCTGAACCCTGGCTGGGGAACTAAGAACCTGCAAGCTGTGCAGCATGGCCAGAGAAAAAAGAAAGAAAATAAAATAAAAATAAAATTTTAAAAAGTAAAAGAAAAGAAACAAACAAAACCCAAGAGAAATAGCAAAAACAAAACCAAAGAGCAACAACAGCACAACACACACACACACACACACACTCACAAAAGAAAGAACACAAACAGATATACCAAATCCAAGGCAAATGATAAGAATAAAACCGAGATAACAGAAACAAAGAAGCAGACAGAGAAGAAAAGAAAACATAACCAAACAAAAAACCAAGCACAAACAGTGAAATGATATCAAAAAGCAGAGCAATCAATAAGGACTAAGCTAACAAAAACAAAAAAAAAATGAAAAATAAAACAAAAACAGAAAGCAAACTAAAAAGAAGCAAAGAAAACATAAAATAAACACAGAAAAATGATAAAAAGTAGATAAATATAAAATTTTATATATATATATAAAAACAAAGGACAAAAACAAAAATACAAAACAACAAAAATAAAATAGAAATGGAAAAATTAAAAAGATATATTAAAAAATAGAAAAATAAAAAAGAATAAAAACAACACCGCCAACTGAAAAAACTGAAACAAACAAAAAAAGAATAATAGTAATAAGAATATTTTACTGAGGCCTCCTCTGTCCATGTTCTGGCTCCCACAGTGAGCCACAGTCAACCCCCATCTCCCCAGCAAGCCCTGCAATATATCTAGGTAGGTCTCTGGGTCTGCTGTTGGCACTGTGAGGCCAGCTCAAATTCTGACCTGGTCCAACTCTCATGTGTACTTGTCCCCAAAGTACACTGCAGCAAAAGCTAGACTGGTCTCAGTTGTGGGAATACTCGTTGTCTATTCAGATATTCCACAGATTTTTTCCACAGGATTTATTAAGCAGACTGCAGGGATCTAATCCATGGCTTGTTCAGCTGCAAGGAGATATTTCTGTGCTCAGCTTTGGTTTTGCCCCCACCTCTGTGTGTGCACCACCCTCAAGCATCTCTTCCCCACCCAGGCAAGAGGGAGATAGGGGTTGGCTGGGGTTCACTGAGGGAGTGAAAACAGTGACTGATTGGGGCACACTTACTCAGGCCTGGGAGTGGTATGGTGGCCACAACCGTAGTGTGTGTGAATTGCCTGCAGTGGTACAGACTGGCAGGCAGTTGCAACAGACTGGGTCATGCTCACTCTGGTGGGAGTCCTTCCCGGTGCCTGTAAAGACAGGGAACAGCATGTAGAAGGAATAGCAGCCCCACCCCTTGTGTGCCACTCAACAATGGAGCCTCATTTCCTAGGAAGACCACACTTCCTCTAGGGGTATTCCCAGTCACAGAGCCACTCACTCCTGACCCCTCCATTGCATCTGCGCAGCCAACAGCATTCCTCTCCCTAGATCTTCTCTCTTAACCCTACATGTTAGCACTCAGCCCCTGTCAGCATTGGTGATTCCCATCTCAGGCAGGGTTTCCCAGGCTGATTCCAAGGAGCATTTGGGATGGGTGGCACTCAGGACCCCAGAGCCTATGCAGGAGGCCTTGGCTTGAGGGGCAGGTGAGCCTGCTCAGATGAGTGTCCCTCCCAGTGCTCCTGGAGACCAAAGAGTTGATAAGTGGGGAAAGGGGTTGCCATGGGGAACCTACCCCTTGTGTAACACTCAACAATGACAACTTGCTTCTATGGTGTCCTGAGCTTTGTCTGCAAATTTTCCTGGTTGTGGAGCTCCTTACTCCTGTCCCTTTAGGCTGTGTTTTCAGGTGGTCCTCCCCGGCCCCACACTCCAACCCCCACTTTCCAGTATCCAGCCCCCCTCCACAATAGGAGAAATAAGACTCAGGCTGTGGTGCACAGGGCTGCAGCACAGATCATGTGCGCAGTTCTCACTCTGTCCTGCCATCCAAGATCATCCGCTGTGGTCTCCTTTTATTCCTCAGAAGGTCCCTTTCTGTCCCAGCTGATTTCCCCTCCATGAGGGGGCTTTTCTGAGTGTGAGGCCTCTCCTCACCTTCAGCTTTCTGCTAAGGTTGCTGGTCCCTTTTTGATTCCCAAAATATATTCTTCTTCTTCTTTTTAAAATATTTATTTATTTTTGGCTCTATTAGGTCTTAGTTGTGGCATGCGGGATCTTTCACTGAGGTGTGAGGGCTATTCGTTGTGGCATGCAGCCTCAGTAGTTGTGGTGCATGGGCTCTCTGGTTGTGATGTGTAGGCTCCCTAGTTGTAGCATGTGGGTTCCAGAGTGCATGGGCTCTGTCATTGTGGCATGCAGGCTTAGTTGCCCCACTCTGTGTGGGATATGAGTTCCCAGACCAGGGATTGAAACTGCATCTCCTGCACTGGAAGGAGGACTCTCAAACACTGGGCCACCAGGGAAGTCACAAATATATTCTTCTATTAACTGTTTTTATTTTAGTTATGGTTCATACATTTCTACTTCTTTCCAATCATATTTTTTATTACATGGCAGAGCTTTTGTACAAAAGAACATAGAAATTGAAATTAACAATATTTAACCCAAACACATGTGTGGCCCTATATTCGTTATGCCATTAGGGTGAAAGGGTACTGAGTCAGTCTACTCTAGAGTTGAGTCGGTTTTAAGCTGCTTCAGTTTTAGTTAGATTCAGTTTACCACTGATTTTAAATGTTTTTAAGTCAAGGTCAACAAAGTCTCTTCATCAAAGTGAGCACAGTGCTGCCCAGTAACCAGATGCTAGTGAGTTATTTCTCTTAAGGCTTACCCTCAGTTTTCTATGCCTAGAGATATCTCTCACCGCTAGGGTTGTTTCTTGCTCTCACAACTAATTCTTCACTTACCCTTTGTTGAGGAGCTATTCCATACTCAGTGAATGGCTGTATTCCCTCTATGGTTTCTCTCCTTAGCCCTCCAGCTCTGTCCCAAACTTTCAGCACACTGCTGTTACACTCTTGGAGAAGACCACGTTAGAAAGAAGTGGCAGATGGGTGCAGACTCACTCTATAACTAGGGACCCTGGGTTATTAAATTTATCATATCACACACACACAGCCATCAAAATTTGTTGAAAGTTTCTCCTGAACCTCAGCTAGGGAAGGTTCTTTATATATATATATATATATTCTAGATATAAAAGCATTAAAGTCTCTCTTTAAGAAAAGAGTTGTCATACCCCCCTACTCCTCAAAAAAAGAGTTTTCTCTACGGAATTTTGTGAATTTAGAGTCCCTTCGAGTCCCTCAGTTCTCACAGAAGTCTTTTGTGACACTCCAACCTAAAGTGGACCCTTCCCTCCTGTTCCTCCCTGTCACATGAACTCATAAATAGTGTAGCATTTATCACCACTGTGTATTTTCCAATTTTCTTTTGAGTTATAAAAGCTCCAGGACAGTATAAAAACTTTTTTCAAAACAATCATATCGGGCTTCCCTGGTGGTGCAGTGGTTGAGAGTCCGCCTGCCGATGCAGGGGACACGGGTTCGTGCCCTGGTCTGGGAAGAGCCCACATGCCGTGGAGCAGATGGGCCCATGAGCCATGGCCATTGAGTCTGTGCATCTGGAGCCTGTGCTCTGCAATGGGAGAGGCCACAACAGTGAGAGGCCCACGTACCACAAAAAAAAACCCAAAAAACAATCACATCATCAAGAATGTTATCTGTATGTATATACATACACTATATATGTAATAAAAATATATAAAATATATGCAATGAAGGTTTTAGAATAAATGCATAAGAAAATAGCATATAGATGAGAACTGGTTAACTTAAGAATGAGGAATAACAGAGAAATTTAGAATCAACTTTCACAAAAAATTAAATTGTTTACAAAACTATCAGTTTTTTTTTTTTTTTTTTTTTTTGCGGTATGCGGGCCTCTCACTGTTGTGGCCTCTCCCGTTGCGGAGCACAGGCTCCGGACGCGCAGGCCCAGCGGCCATGGCTCACGGGCCCAGCCGCTCCACGGCATATGGGATCCTCCCAGACCGGGGCACGAACCCGTATCCCCTGCATCGGCAGGCGGACTCTCAACCACTGCGCCACCAGGGAGGCCCAAACTATCAGTTTTAAATTAAATATTGGTTCAAAATGCCAGATGAGAGGAATTAAGATTTAAATCAAGGAAATACAGGATATTTTAGAAAGGAGATTTACATATTATGGTAGGCAGAATAATGGATCTCCAGAGATGTCCGCGTTCCAATACCCAGAATGTGTGAATATGTTACCTTATATGGCAAAAAAAGACTTTGCAAATGTGATTAAATTAAGAATTTTAAAATAAGGAGATCGTGCTTGATCTTCTCTGAATTTCCAGTGTAATCATGAGGGTCATTGAAAGATGAAAAAGAGGCAGAAGAGACAGAGAAGGGAACATAATGATAGAAACAAAGGTCACAGTGATTTGATAGCTGAGGGAATGTGGGGCTCCAAGCCGAGGAATGCAGGTCAAATCTAGAAAATGGAAAAGACAAGCAAGTTGATTCCTTCCCTGGAGTCTCCACAAGGAATGCAGCCCTGCTCTGACCTTGATTTTATCTCAGTGAGACTCATTTTGAACTCATGAACTCTAGAACTGTGAGATAATAACTTTGTATTATAAACTGCCAACTTTGTGAAGTTTGTTACAGCTGCAATAAGAAACTAATGCACATGTTAATGTCCATTTATTATTCTTATATTTTAATCAATATATGTTGCAATCATAGGCAGTCATGCATTGCATTACCTGTCCCCATCTTTGAGGGGAAAAGAAAAAAAAAACGGAAAACAAAACGAGAGCATAAATTTGCAACATGCAGGTTTAAAAAAAAATCCATAGATTAGAATGATAAAATGTGGGGATTATACATTATTCCATAAATAATGTGCAGTTTTTGATTGATTCTTTTTTTTATAAATAAATCCACAGGTAGGCAACAATCTGTTGCATAAGTATTTTCCCTGTGTTGTTGTTGTTATTATTAGTGGTAGTAGTAGCATGTGTTTTAAAAAAGTGTTGTGCAGGAAAGGATTAACTCAGCACGCCTGAGTAGCTCAAATCCTGCACTTTGCCTGCACGGACTGTCTTCAGAATTGCCTATTGGATGGCTCCTGAGAGATGAGGTCTAAGCCCTTCAGTCTTGTGCCTGACGTGATCATTGTTGTATGCCTGATGCTAAATTGTGATTTAGAGTGGACACCTATTTTTGCTCTGGAGTGTTGACATGTGAGAAGCCAACCTCAGTCATGCAGTGCCACATGCCTACATGACTGAATCCAATAAATACCCTGGCTCTTAGGTGAGCTTTTTTGTTTGACAATACTCCATACATATCATACATAGTTGTGGCGAGAAATAAATGCTTCCATGTGACTCTACTGAGATAAGACACCTGGATGATTGCTGCTTGTTTTTTCTTGGAATTTTCATCATTCATCTTTCACTTTGCAGACTTTTAGCTGTATTTTTGCACTGTAGTTAGCCATAACCATGAATATAATCATTTTTTTTTAGAAACTTCTTGAAAATCGTGGTAACTATGAATGGTTTTGAGATCTCTCAACCCAATATAAAATTTTTTCTTGCCTTATTTACTAAACTATATAATTCTAATGTATATAAGATTAGGATTACAAAGGCTGTTTTAAAAATCAGTTATTACTAAATTGATAATGATTTCAATAAATTGGAAATATAACAAAACATAGCTAACATCTGAGTGAGTTCTGTTTTCTAAGCACCATGACAAGAGCTTTACACGATAAAGGACTCTTTATTCTATGAGGTTAAAATCCATAATGTGATTGTTCTATAATATAAATTTGAGAATATCTGATCATTCCCTAAAAATCTGTGTTATTAGGCAAAACTGCCTCTGGAGTCTTTGCTTCTAGTAATTATTCTTGTATTTGGTATAATGTACCTCAGTTTATTGATTATAATGATGTCAGTGACTGAATTGTGAAGTATACTTTTCAATGATAGTATTTACTTCTGTCATACGATACCTAACTATTGAACTTTAATTTTGTTCATGTACTTTATAAGCAATATGTATGTATTATGGATCATTCAGTGGCCATGACTTCAGCAAAGATGTGGAAAGTGTAATTAGTAGTAAAAGGTATGGTAGTATAAGTGAACACAAAAATAACAGGTAGTGGCCCATCTTTAAAGTAAATTTATTAGCGGAATCCATATCTTTTTATAAACTAGATATACATCCACACAGTTAAATGATGACAATCTGATTTATGTATATTTTAAATTAAACCTTTTATTTATTTATGCAGTACTAAAAATGTTGCCTACTCTGTCTTGTTTGGTATTTATTCATTAGAATAACAATTTTTTTATACCTTCATAGAAGAAAGTGTTAGAAAAAGATTTTAAGCCCCAAGCAATTACTTCCTTGCCCCTGAAATACTATGACTCAGATAAGCTTTACAAAGAACATAAGTACTAGTTCAGCTTTTCTTTGGTAACTCTTACCTTGCTTTTGTTTCAAAAGCTGATTCAGACCATTTCTAGAGGGAATTCTGGAAGAGAGAGTTTACTGAGGCAAAATACCTCTAATAAAATCATGCTTCATAAAAGAAGGGTATGTTTTTTGTTTGTGTGTGTATATTTGTGTGAGGGAAAGCATACCCTCAAAATCTCTAAAGCCAAAGTAACATTAAAAAATAAATTCTATTTCATCATGTTACATTGATCTTCTCCTGTGTTACATAAAACTGATAGTTGAATTTTCCTGGTATCTTTAATAAGCTAAACTGAAACTGGTTGCAATTTAGCTTCTTGTGATGCTAAATAGAACTATTTTTAAAAAGTAGAGATGGGGTTTCCCTAGTGGCATAGTGGTTGAGAGTCCATCTGTGTATTAATAATATAAATTAGACATTGAAAAACACTTAAATTGAGAGAATGTTTGCTGCATAAATGTAAGAATTAGATTTTTCTAAATATTATTTATTTTAATTGATTTAATGAAAATCCAAATAATACACCATGTTCAGAAATGACATTGAGGGCTTCCCTGGTGGTGCAGTGGTTGAGAGTCCGCCTGCTGGTGCAGGGGACACGGGTTCGTGCCCCGGTCTGGGAGGATCCCACATGCTGCAGAGAGGCTGGGCCCGTGAGCCATGGCTGCTGAGCCTGCGCATCTGGAGCCTGTGCTCCACAACGGGGGAGGCCACAGCGGTGAGAGGCCCGTGTACCACAAAAAAAAA
Source organism: Mesoplodon densirostris (assembly GCF_025265405.1). NCBI lineage: Eukaryota > Metazoa > Chordata > Mammalia > Artiodactyla > Ziphiidae > Mesoplodon > Mesoplodon densirostris. The sequence continues at coordinate 96,843,290 of NC_082661.1, forward strand.
AAAAAAAAGATGACATTGAACCATTCTTCTCAAATGAGCTGGTATGAATTAAAATTTGGGGAAAGTAGGGCCTCCCTGGTGGCGCAGTGGTTGAGAGTCCGCCTGCCGATGCAGGGGATACGGGTTCGTGCCCCGGTCTGGGAGGATCCCATATGCCGCGGAGCGGCTGGGCCCGTGAGCCATGGCCGCTGGGCCTGCGCATCCGGAGCCTGTGCTCCGCAACGGGAGAGGCCACAACAGTGAGAGGCCCGCATACCGCAAAAAGAAAAAAAAAAAAAAAAAAAAAAAATTTGGGGAAAGTAAATTTAATACTGTGATCATCTGACCATTATTACAGCATAAATTTAAATAATTAAATTAGATAGATATAAATTAAAAATTATAAAGAAACAACAAGTCAATTTTAAAGCAGTTTCCACTATTGAAAAAGGACAGCAATATTGATAATTTTTATAATAGCCTTTCAACTTAATAACTGTATGTTAAAGTCTATGTAGAAGATAATGGTGGTCCTGAAGATGTCAATGAATCTCTATGGACAAAGGGTCTTTACATGCAAATTGATTAAGGTAGACTAGAACAGTGCCCTCAAATGTTAATGTGTAAACATATAACCTAGCTGTCTTGTTAAAATGTGTTTTCTGATTTAGTGGGTCTGGGATGGAGTTTGAGAGTCTGCATTTCTAACAAATCTTGAGGTAACGTCAATGGTCTTGTTCTAAAGACCACAGTTTGAACAGCAAGAGTTAGATGGCCCTACTGTTTATTGACTTTTTGATTCTTCAGATCTAGTTCTGGATCTGCAGGAAAGAATGAAATAATAGAGCTATTATATGACAGTACATTATTTTAATAGCAGAAGAAAAAATAAATTGCTTTCTTGTCTAAGAAGAGATGTGAATTAATTTTGAATGTGGGTATGGGAAAGCTGTACATGGAAAAAATTATTTTGTTGTTAGTATTGAAAGATGGGTGAAAGTTCAGGATGCAGTGACTAAAAAGAAGAGTTTTGTGTGAAGACGTAACAGCAATCAGAGTGAGTAAGGATCTGTGGGAAAATTTGGGGAGATTGTCATATGGTCACCTGAGCTTAGAATGTCTGGTGGAGTGTAGGGAAAATATGGATACAAAGTTCTCTGTGCCATGTTTTAAGCCAGTCTTGCAGGCCAATCTAAGAAATTAAAAATAGCTATTTGGTGCATTTTGTATAGTAACTGCTTATTTATGTATTTTTTAAATCAAAGGACAGAAAGTTCAACATAGTAACATTTATATGCTCTGTATACTATTTCCCAGAAAAGAGCTTGTGCTAGTTCCATACTGCATGAAAACAACTTTTAAATTGCTTCTCAATCCTATCAGATCCAATGTCTCTTCCTTACAACAAATATATTTAGAGTTCCTTTTACTACACTGAAATGAGATGCATAGAAATGATCACCTAAGATCATTCAAGCATTTTAAATCAGAATGATGCACTAATTTTCACAAAAAAGGGAAATAAAAAGGAGATAAGTTATATTTCAGTGTATGAATGCCTACAGTGAACTACATAAATAATATAATAAAGTAGTCAGGTGCTTGCACCCATATGTGGATTAACCCTAAATGTAAAAGCTACAAATGCAGACCAATAAAGATTTATTTTCCTGGTAATTCAAACACCATAGATAGTGTGATCTGGGATCATCTGCTAAATGGTGAACAATTTTGGTAACACTGCCAATAAAACAAAGTATAATCTTTCTTAAATTTATAAAGGATTGAATTCCTGGATAATTCTGTTTATATTAAAATTATACACACAGTAGTTTATGCATGATACTGTGTTTACATATAAATCAGAATAATGTCCTAGGTAATAATGAAGATAATTAATAGCTGATTTTCATATACATGAATGACTTATAGGATACACAGACCTGTGCAGGATGGGGATCAAATCTTCATTGGTGACTCACTGCATTGGAGGATATCAAGAATCTCTGGAGACTGTGGTGCCAACTCAGTGACTGTGAATATCAAAAAGACCCTATGAATTTCAATCTGCCTGAATGGTGTCTCAACTGATGAAGTCACGAATGATCTTCTCAAACTTATTATCTCGCAAACTGTTCAAATAAATTGTGAATCATTTTGTTAATACAAATTCACAATTGAGTAATATTTATTGTATCAGAAACACAAACCTAAGAATGAAGAGCCTTTATTTCATTTAAAGTGACTTTAAAATTTCAATATAAAAGCTTTATCAAAGTTTTCTTTCCTGGTGAGATTTTTTTTTAAATGTAACTATACTCTAGGATAGCAATTTGGGGGGGATTTCTAATAGTATATATGCAATCTTTTATTATGTATTATAAAACATTTGTTGTTAAATGCAGAAACTTAATCTGTCTTAACTAGAATTTTGTTTAATGTCCTTTTAGATCCTTTTGTCATGTTATATAATTAAGTCAAAATCTCACTATAAACTTAATGACATTAACATTCATTAATGGTGCTTATTAGTAACTTGTGCATTATTAATGGATTAACATAGTAGACTAACACTGTAGGAGCTCTTTCTTAAGCTGAAAAATCAGTTTCTCCTGTGGATTTAAAAATAAAACATTGAAATACATTCATAAGATGTATTAGTAAGTATCTGCAATTTCTTCTAAATATAGAAAATGTTAGATAACATAAAAAATCTTTTACAACATCAGAAGTTTATCAACAACTTCTGATGGGAATGTACTATTGGCAATATATTGTCACTTTTTAAGAAACAAAATACAGAATTTAAAGGCAGCTGTGAGGTTTTATATAATTATATGATGTAAAATAATAAGATCCAAAATTTCTTCAATTTGATTCATCTTCCAAATATATCAATTAAAAATATCTAACTCCATTCATCTCTCAGTGCTCACTTAGGTCATTTCCATGTCTTGGCTATTGTAAATAATGCTGCTATGATATGCAGGTGTCGTCATCTCTTAACGACATAGTGTTTTGTTTCCTTCAGATATATTCCCAGAAGTGGAATTGCTGGATCTTATGATAGTTCTATTTTTATAATTCTTTGAGAAACCTCCATATTATTTTCCATAGTGACATTTTCTCCACATCTTCACCAGTATTTGTTCTTTCGTCTTTTGATGATAGCCATTTTAACAGGCATGAGGTGAAATCTCATTGTGAAATATATATATATATATATATATATATATATATATATATATATATATGAATATATGAATATTATTCAGTAATAAAAAAAGGAAATTTGCAACAATCTGGGTAGACCTTTATGGCATTATGATAAATGAAATAAGTCAGAAAAAGACAACTACCTTATAATGTCACTTATATGTGGAAGCTAAAAAAAAAGGCAAAAACCAACCAGCCAAATAAACAAACAAACAAAAACACACACACAAAAAAAAACACCTAAAACACCCCCAAACTCATAAAAAAAGAGATCAGATTTGTGATTACCAGAGTTGAGGGATGGGGGGCATTTGACAGAAGTGGACAAGAGGTACAAACTTACAGTTATAAGATAAATAAGGACTGGGGTTGTAATGTACATGATGACTATAGAAAACACTGCTGTATGGCATACTTGAAAGTTGTTAAGAGAATAAATCCTAAGAGTTCTCACCACAAGGAAAAAAAAACATTTCTTATCTCTCTCTCTCTTTTTATTTTTAAGTATCTTTATGACATGATGGATGTTAACTAAACTTACTGTGGTAATCATTCATTTCACAGTATATGCAAATTGAGTCATTATGTTGTACACCTTAAATTTACACAGTGCTGTGTGTCAATCACATCTCAATAAAAATAGGAAAAAAAAACCCTGAACATTTTGTACTAAAGAAACAGGGATATTTCTTGACATTTGAGAGAATGGAACCATGTGAATAGCAAACAAGGTAAAAAAATACACTCTTATATGACATTTTGTACTTGACGTTGTGGTAGCGAGACTCCAAGATGATGCCCAATGATTTTTGCCTCTTGATACTCATAGACTTGTGTAGTTTTCTCCTGTTCTGTATCAAGATGGGTCTGTGTGACCAATAGATTCTGTTAGAAATGATGTCATTTCCAAGATCAGGTCGTAAAAGGCATTTCTGTTTCCTCCTTGCTCTCTCTCTCTCGGATCACTTGCCGTGGGGGAAGTCAACTGCCACGTCATAAAAACATTCAGGCAACCTTGTGGAGAGGACAGTATGGCAAGTAATAAGGTCTTCTTGCCAACACCCTGGGTGATAAAGATGCTTTTTATTTTTACAAATGACAATATGTGTGACATAATCTGAATACAAATTACTCTATGGAGTTCCTTAGTCATTTTCTCTCTTTTAAAATTGATCTATAGTTTTTAATAGAATTATTTTTAGGTCAGTTTAAAGTTCACAGCAAAACTGAGTGTAAATTACAGAACGTTCTCATAGGCCCTATGCCCACACACATGCATAACCTCCCCCCATTATCAATATCTCCCACATTTGTTACAACTGATGAACCTACATTAACACATCATAACAACCCAAAGTCATAGTTTACATTATGGTACACTCTTGATGTTGTATGTTCTGTGAGTTTGGACTGATGTGTAACTACATGTATCCATCATCATAGTATTATTGTACAGAGAAGTTCCACTACCCTAAAAATCCTCTGTGCTCTACCTAATCATCCCTCTCTCCTTCTTAACCCATGACAACCACTGATCTTTTTGTCATTCCCATAGTTTTACCTTTGCCAGAATGTCATGGAGTTGAAATCCAACAGTATATATGATTAGTTTCTTTCACTTAGGAGTATGCATTTGTTTCTTGATGTATTTTCACATCTTGATGGTTCATTTCTTTTTATTACTGAATAATATTCCATTGTCTGGGTGTACCACACTTATTTATCTATTCATTTATTGAAAAATATCTTGATTGCTCCCAGGTTTTAGCAATTATGACTAAGTCATCTTCTTTATGCTAAATAAATAATAAAAATGATCAATTTATGTAACTTCAAACAAAGAATTGTGTTTTCATAATATGTAATTAATTTCAGAATGTTTGCTATTAAATAATATAAATTTTATAGGTGTCAGAACTTAAAAGTTGTCATTTTCAAGTGTCAAGATTTCTATGCTGTTAGAAATTAACATTAAAAGTTTTTAGCCACATGAAGGTAGAAAAATCCCGTTCATTTTGAGACTATAAAAAAGATACTTGAAATGATTCTATCAAGTGATATAATATCAATAGTGTCTAAAATCTAAATAACCCTGGATATCTGTGCTAGTTTATTTGAAATTTTTTTTCAAAAATCATTATATTCTTTTCCTAAAGCCTGGATCATGTCCTGAAATAACCCCAATTCCCTGCCTACTTTCTTTTTTCATCTCTGTAGTTCACCTACTACAGGTAGACTGATTTTCTTTATCACTTTTGTCACTGGAACCCAAATATGTGTTTTGAAAGATCTTTCACATAAAATGAACAGAGAAAAAGAATGGTAACTGAATGGTGTTGTGGGGAGGATGGCAGATAAGGGCTAATGCTTCAAAATTAAGAGAGAAAATGATAAAACATAGATATGAATTTCATGTCAATTGAGATTATATGGTAGAAATTTGAGGATATTTCATATGATAATTTGAACTTTCTCCATGATAATGTTTTACTTGGTTGCCTTATGACTTTAGCTCTCTGATGGATTCAAGAAAATATATAATTTTGTATTTTATCTGGCTATTTTTTCACTGTTAGATTGAGAGCAAAAGTCTTTGTAGGCTTCTATGTCCTAAGTAGAAAGAGGTCCTCTTTGTTACTTTGGATATTTTAATGGTTACATTAGAACATTCCCTTTACCAGCCCAGGGAACTGAGAACTGAGGGGATTCCAGATATCTATTTAAATGTAGCCAAACCAGCAGTCTGCAGAATAGTAGGCGATTTCTCCATGTTTTTCAGAATACTTGCTAGGGTTTGTGTCACTGGGGAAGGCTCTTTGTGGTCTAGCACCTCCACCTATTCAGTATATTTTTCAGCCTTCAGGTCCTTTGGAGTTCAGAGGGAAGAAGTTAGTGAACTCCTAGAATGCTTCCTCTTGGCACTCCTTCCTCAATCTCTGCTTTTTTTTTTTTTTTTTAAAGGAAGTCTGGAGTTTCTCTGATCTATTTTTCTCAGCTCTCCTGTTCTGCCCAGTTGCATTCTGAGACTATCTACCTTGCACGTGATGGATAGAGTGTCCATAACATGTGGGGACACTCAACTCCCTTTTTCTGCTGCAGCTTTTGGTGTACTTCCACTGAACATTTAGTGAGTAACTATGTAAGAAGTAGCCGGTGGGTGCAGACTCACTTTGTGCCTGGACTCCTTGGGATTTTAATCTCTCTTGCCAGCCCAGGAGCAGATGACCAAAGTGTCTTGAGTTCTGCTGCTTTCCCAGACCTTCATCATAGTGGCCTTGGGTTATCTACTCACAGTTCCATAATTATAAATGAAGTTCTCAACTGAAAAGCTTTTCACTTTCTGGAATTTATTTTATTTAGGTTTCTTTGAGTCTTCAAATTTTCCTCATTTTAAGGAAAACTATAATGGTATATCTTACTTAGATTGTAATGTTTGTTAGTGTGAACCTGAAGTCTTGCAAATTTCCGTGTCCAAATTGGAAGCAGAACATGTTCTCAGTTATTTTAAATTTAATTTTTGTTGTTGTTACATTTGCATCTGTAAAATGTTTTTGAAATTCACTAGACAAAGTCAACTACATTGAACTACACATATTCATAACATTTTTCAATGTGAGTGCCTAAATTGAAATGCTGTTTTGAACACTGACTTCTTAGGGGATTGGTTTTTGCAAACATATTAGCAAAGCAATGATGGGGAAAAATCATGCTCCTATCAAAATACCAGTAAGCTGTCTTCACTATCAAACAGTTTCATCACATTGTTCTTTTCCAACCACACACACACACAAAAAGACATCTGGAAAGAGAGAAATTCTCTCTCTAGATTGAGCCCCAAGGAGGCATTTGCTTTCATATTTGGAGATCAAACAAAAGAAGAAGTGGTTACATTCTACAGCTTTCTCTCTGCAGGCTATTTTTAGGCCACTTAAACTTTTATCATCCCATTTTAATCTCTTATTCTCCACACCTACACTAAGTTATTAACCCCTAACCTAGTCTCTCTTGTTCTAGTGTGTCCTTTATTGGATATCCTTCAACAACCATATTGAACAACCAAAAATACTACTTTCATCATATTAATTTTCTTTTAAAAAATCAATGTCCATTATACATGACATAAAGATGCAAAAGCAAGGGTGGAAACACAGAAGCATTTTAACTAGTTAAACTGGCATTTTATATTAGAAAATATTATAACACTAAGATTATATTAGTTTATAATATTTATTGCTCATTTCATGCCAGGTACAATTCTAAGTTCATTATGATAGATTGACTCAATTCATTCCCACTAATACTGTGTGATGTGAGTAATATTATTATCATCACCTCTGTTTTACAGATAAGGAAATTGCACAGAGATATTAAAGACATTGCCTAACGTCGAAAACACATACAGTTCCAATTGGTTATTTGACTTCTCTAGAACCTAAAAATGTAACCAATACACTATTACCTCAGTTGATAAAATTATATAGAAATATTAATAGAATGTAAACTGTGTGTCTAATATAATCATTTAAAAGAGGTGGTAAAAATGCTGTTCCTCCATTTTGCTTCATTATAAATTCATAAATTTTAGAAAGTTTAGATTAATTTTGTTTTGGTAGTTTAATTGGAGAACTTGAATTTTACTTTCTGTGAAGTATCTTTAGAAGTCAAGGAGAAAGATCAGTTCAATATATGATCTATATGCTAATGGAAACCTGGCTCAGTGTTAAAGCAACTGGAACAGATATGGGTTGTTATTCCACCTGGAAAGTAGTTTGGGAGCAGGGGGGTAGAGGTAACTTTAGTAGCTAAAATTTAATTCAATAAGCATTCATTCAATTCCTGGCCTAGGAAGTTTTTTGTTTGTTTGTTTGTTTTTTGCGATACACGGGCTTCTCACTGTTGTGGCCACTTCCATTGTGGAGCACAGGCTCTGGACGTGCAGGCTCAGCAGCCATGGCTCACGGGCCCAGCCACTCCGCAGCATGTGGGATCTTCCCGGACCGGGGCACGAACTTGTGTCACCTGCATCGGCAGGCGGACTCTCAACCACTGCGCCACCAGGGAAGCCCAGGAAGTTTTGATAATAACAATAATAATGAACGTGTAAGCTACACTTCTTAAGCTTTACGTGTTTTCCTATTTGCTGATTGCTACCATGTCTTCAATATCGGAGAGGCTCTCTTAGAGCATAATTATGGAAAGACATTTTTCTATTCAAACATCCACTTATAAAGGGATAAATCTATGAATAATGAGTATTCTAAAAATCAGTACTAGCTAGTGAATACCTAGATTTATGCTACAATAGAAAAACCAAATACATGCATTGACCTTTCCAAAGATTTGGATCTGTGGAGACCACAGGCAGAGGTAACTTACTGAATACAAGGAACTCTTCCTTTGAGGAGGACAAGGTAAATTTGGAGAACAATCCCATCTTTAGTTGCAAGATCCTTCCTCCAATCATTACTGATAGATTCTCACAATACTTAGCACAATACCCTGTATCTAATAGCTATTCAATCAAAATATATTGAATTGATAAATAACATTAGTTCTAGGGTACATGATAAAATTTAATTGCTAATATCATAATGAAAACTACAGTATTTTAATTATACCTTTTTAGAGTAAAAATGTATAGCTTTACAGTTTGAAGTTATAAGGTTGGTGTGTTATCCCCAGTCCTATAACTAACTCTCAAATTACACTTGTGTAAGTAATTAACCTCTGGGTGACCAAGTTCTCTCATCTGTACAGCAGATACAATAATTATTATTGCCTACCTTGTGGGCATAGTGTGAGGATTAATGAGGTAATTTCTAAAAGCTAGTTGCTTGAAAGGTATTTATATTTATAAGATCTTTCTGTCCCAGGCTATTTGTTTTATTTTCATCATATACAATCAAAGTCTAAATGTCTTACAAAATAATTTTAAGTTTTAAGCCTTTTAATTTTAAGTTGACCAATTACTACTAACAGAGACCTGATGGTTCAACGAGAGTTGAAATGTAGCAATAATAATTGAAATCTTAACTAATATTTCTGTAGTGTTTTTTTTTTTATTGGCTATATATTTGTGTTGTACAATACATCCTTGTAGTTTTTTTTTTTTTTTTGGCTGCACTGTGTGGCATGCAGGATCTTAGTTCCCTGACCAGGGGTCTAACCTGTGCCCCCTGCATTGGATGCGTGGAGCCCTAACCATTGGACCTCCAGGGAACTCCCTCTGTAGTGTTTTATATGTCTTTTATTTTATTTTATTTTATTGGAGTATAACTGCTTTACAATGTTGTGTTAGTTTCTGCTATACAGTGATGCAAATCAGCTATATGTATACATATACCCCCTCCCTTTTTGACCTCCCTCCCCCCCATTCCACCCATCTAGGTCATCACAGAGCACCTAGCTGAGCTTCCTGTGCTATACAGCAGGTTCTCACTAGCTATCTATTTTACACATGGTAGAATATTTATGTTAAACCTAATTTCCCAATTCATCCCACCCTCCCCTTCCCCCTCCACCCTGTGTCCATATGTCCATTCTCTATGTCTGCATTTCTATTCCTGCCCTGCAAATAGGTTCATCTGTACCATTTTTCTAGATTCCACATGTATACGTTAATATACGACATTTGTTTTTCTCTTTCTGACTTAACTTCACTCTGTATGACAGACTCTAGGTCCATTCACATCTCTACAAATGATCCAATTGCATTTCTTTTTATGGTTGAGTAATATTCCATTATATATACGTACCACATCTTCTTTATCCATTCAACTGTCAATGGACATTTAGTTTGTTTCCATGTCCTGACTATTGTAAATAGTGCTGCAATGAACATTGGGATACATGTGTCTTTTTGAATTATGGTATTCTCAGGGTATATGTTCAGTAGTGGGATTACTCAGTTGTTTGGTAGTTCTGTTTTTAGTTTTTTAAGGAACCTCCATCCTGTTCTCCACAGTGGCTATATCAATTGACATTCCCACCAACAGTGCAAGAGGTTTCCCTTTTCTCTGCACCTTCTCCAGCATTTATTGTTTGTAAATTTTTTGATGATGGCCATTCTGACTGGTGTGAGGTGATACCTCTTTGTCGTTTTGATTTGCATTTCTCTAATGATTAGTGATGTTGAGTATCCTTTCATGTGTTTGTTGGCAATCTGTATATCTTCTTTGAAGAAATGTCTATTTAGGTCTTCCACCCATTTTTTGATTGGGTTTGTTTTTTTGATATTGAGCTGGATGAGATGTTTGTATATTTTGGAGATAAATCCTTTGTCCACTGCTTCATTTGCAAATATTTTCTCCCATTCTGAGGGTTGTCTTTCCATCTTGTTTATGGTTTCCTTTGCTGTGCAAAAGCTTTTAAGTTTCATTAGGTCCCATTTCCTTATTTCTGTTTTTATTTTTATTATTCTAGGACGTGTGTCATAAAAGACTTTGCTGTGATTTATGTCAAAGGGTGTTTTTCCTAGGTTTTCCTCTAAGAGTTTTATAGTGTCTGGCCTTACATTTAGTTCTTCAATCCATTTTGAGTTTATTTTTGTGTATGGTGTTAGGTAGTGTTCTAATTTCATTCTTTTACATGTAGTTTTCCAAGCACCATTTATTGAAGAGACTGTCTTTTCTCCATTGTATATTCTTGCTTCCTTTGTCATAGACTAGGTGACTATAGGTGCATGGGTTTATCTCTGGGCTTCCTATCCTGTACCATGGATCTATATTTCTGTTTTTGTGCCAGTACCATACTGTCTTGATTATGGTAGCTTTGTAGTATAGTCTGAAGTCAGAGAACCTGATTCCTCCAGCTCCATTTATCTTTCTCAAGATTGCTTTGCCTATTCAGGGTCTTTTGTGTTTCCATACAAATTGTAAATTTTTTTGTTTTAATTCTGTGAAAAATTCCATGGATAATTTGATAGGGATTGCATTGAACCTGTAGATTGCTTTGGGTAGTATAGTCATTTTCAAAATATTGACTCTTCCAATCCAGGGCATGGTATATCTCTCCATCTGTTTGTGTCATCTTTGATTTCTTTCTTCAGTGTTTTATAGATTTCTGAGTACAGGTTTCTTGCCTCCTTAGGTAGGCTTATTCCTAGGTATTTTATTCTTTTTGTTGGGATGGTAAATGGGACTGTTTCCTTGCTTTCCCTTTCTGATTTTTTGTTGTTAGTGTATAGGAATGCAAGAGAGAATACATGTATTTTAAATTGAACATTCTTTTGGGTAAGTGATCTTGTTTTCTAAAAGTTCAAACTTTCAAAGTTTTCTTGTTATTTTTTTTATCCAATAGTTAGATACCAAAAGTTGTTGTGATCTATCTAGAGAAGGGTTCTTCCACTTCAGCACTACTGGCATACTGAATCTAGACTAATTTGTTTTGGGATGACATTCCTGTGCATTATAGGATGTTTAGCAGCGTCCTTGGCCTTTACTCACTAGATGCCAGTAACAACCCCCCATGGCTGATGTTCAAAAATGTCCCAGTTTTGACATTACCAATTGTCCCCTGCAGGACAAAATTACATTCAGTCGAGAACCACTGCCCTAGAACAATTAAATAGGGTGAATGGCCTATCCAAACTCTGCAGTAAAATCAATTTAAACAATATTAACACTTGGGAAATGCACAGATAGACATACACACAAACACACACGCCCCTAAGGGGACCTTATAGCTTAGTTTGCCTGGCATAGGTCTGATTTACACTTGATATCCTAGCATCTGGTCTCATTACCATTTGTACTATATTTTCAGTTTTGTAATGGATTATCATTATTAATCCATGTGAAAAATAAACACATGAGGATTTCATTGACTTACAATTTGTACTTCCAGTTTCTTCCATGTTTTGCCTTATTGTGTATAGGATCTGTTCTGGGTGGTGAACAGAGTTTTCATTTTAAGACCTTGTTAATATGAAAGATGTACCCATTTCTTGTTTACTCTTCCCTTTCCTGAGACAATGAAACTGAAGCTTCCTTCTAGAGCCAGTATGCTGAGCAGTGTGGAGAGGAGGAGCTAGAGCTCCCCCCAGATATGACATAGAGGTGGGATCATGCTTTCTGCCCCTGCCAGTCACTGGATGCACCAGCTATTCATGCTTTGGCTCATGCATGGAGCCTCAAGTTGGGTAGTCAGTGGGGATCAGTGGGCAAGGTAGGAACTTCTAGGTTGACTGTACAGGAAATTTATGTAGAAAGTAGAGACTAAGCAATACCATTTCAGAACATATATCTTGCTGTGGTTGTTTTGAAATTTATTATATAGTGGAAATTTACAAATATTTATTTATTTTAAAGTTTGATTTTTAAAATTTTACAATAAATTATTTTAATGCAAATAAATGTATAAAAATAAAGTTGATATTTAAGGGAAATTTAAGTATTTAATTGATGTGCATGCACTGTACCAAAATGTTTGTTGACTTTTATGATACCACTGATCCCCGCTGACTGTGAGCCCATCTTGGTCTGGTGTTTTCATTTTTTGGTTAATGATTTATTAGCTGTCTGGGAAAAAATAGATTTATTTTTCACATGAAATACTACTTTCAATGTTTGAATAATAGGTTTTCATAATCTAAAAATATATATATTTTATGTTTTTAATACAATGTAATCTGTCATCAGTAAATTAATATCCAGAGAAACAATTTATTAAGGCTTACAATTCCTAGTTGTACTTTCTTCATTTGAAGGAAGTATTTCTTTAAATTGGTTTTCTCCCACATCAAAGAATGCAAAATCCACAGATCTTGTCTTCAGCAGATAGTGTTTAAATGAAAATTATTCAATAGGCATAAATGAATTGAAAAATAAAAACAATGCTAATACCTAGAAATGCCCACATAAAATATAACTGCTACTCTTAAAATATTATAAATTATTTCAACAGGACACATGTATTCTAAATAATGTATTATTTCACCAAGAGAAATTGTTTTGTATAGGTCTTAGGCTAGATAGTGATGTTAAAGCTGAATCTGGCCTCTGTACCCCGACACCAAATTAAATCTTGGAGACAGTTTTGGGTGAAGTAGAAAAGAATAGCTTTATTGCTTTGCCAGGCAAAGGGGGCCACAGAGGGCTAATGCCCTCAAAACTGTGTCTCAACTTGGGGGGCTTTGTGAGGAGTCTTATAGTCCAGGGTTGGGTCACTGAGGAGGAACAGGGTGCATGCATGGCCTGCATTCCTTCAATCCACAGATCATCTGGCATCAGGTGGTGATGGGCGATCCATGACCTTTTCTGGAATGAAGAGTGCTTCATCTACTAGTTAGAATCTTCCATTTCTTGGGGGTTTTAGTTCTGCAGGAGACCTCAAATATGTTGTTATGACTATATACTTTGAGGGGGAATCAGGACCCTGCTCGCAAGTCTGGACTCTTGTTTCTTGACTGCTCCCCCCAGTCTCCACATCCTCTCTCTTCCCTGATTATCAACTGTTTAAACCTGCTCTTTGGGACTCAGAGAAGGGGACACAGAAAGGCTTTTGTGCCCAGAAGCCCCATAGGGTCCTGCTCAGTTTCAGTGCTATCAGCTAGAGATGCTTGGGGGAGGGAACACCCCTGGACTCATACTATTCGTGGTAAGCCCCCAGAGACCTTCCCTCACACCGCTCCCACCAGAGCCCAAGTTATGGTCTGACTGGTTCTTCTTGTGATTGCAAGATGCACCATAGCAACTGCTGTTGGGGAACTTTGAAAAATAGAGGTTTATTGCTAACAGGTCATGGACTTGCATGCCCAAGGGTCACACAAGGAGGTCTTGGGTAAAGAGAAAGAGAAAGCCTGGACCAGGGCTCTGCCTTTGTTAGGGTCGAGGTTGGGGTACTTGGAGTTTCAGGTGTTCACTGTTTATTGTTTAATTTAATACATAAGAGAAAGAATTAACTTGCAGGAAGGGAAAAACAAATGATCAGTTATCTAGGTCACGCATGGGTTTCTAAAAGGGGAACTTCATGGGTGGGGCAGACTGGCTCTTTATCTAGTTGAGTAGCTGGCAATGTGTTTATTCAAGATGGGTGTCTCTGAGTGGATGCCTGGGCAAACAAAAGCTTAAGGTTAGGCACTTGCCTTACAATCAAAAAAGCTAATTGTCAGGCACTTTACACTACAGACATTTAAAATATTTTATCTAAATTACAATTTTTTTAAAAACAATTGAAGTTGTTACTGAAAATTTTCTCATTTTGTATGGTATTTTATTCTTTCCATTAAAGTGACACTTATATTTTCTTTTTTATTCTCCAATTTCTAACCACCAGATCAATAAACAAATGAATCGCTTTTATTTTTAGGTTTTCCCATTGTCTTAGTTCAGGCTGCTATAACAAAGTACCATAGACTGGATAGCTTATAAACAACAGAAATTTATTTCTCACAGTTCTGGAGACTGGAAGGCCAAGATCAGGATGCCAGTATGGTTGGGTTCTGGTGAGAGTCTTGTTCTGGGTAGCAGACTGCTGTCTTTTTGTTGTGTCTTTGCATGGCAGAAAGAGAGTGAAAGATCTCTCTCAGGTCCCTTTTATAAGGGAACTAATCCTTCTCATGAGGACTCCACCCTGTCACAACCTGGGCTAGAATTTCAACATAATGAATTGGGGGGGGAGGCATAAACATTCCATCCATAACACTCGTGTTCTCCTATATTTTCAAATCTAACACATTTAGCCTTTACAAAATATTTGCACTCAACAATTTGAGAGAAAAATTCATGAATAAAACAATGTAGGATATGCAATAATTTTCATGTTTAAATAGCTTGTTCTGCAGATGTGGTATGCAAAGGTGACATTTTAGGTAGTCATATTTTTCAAAGTGGTTGTGTGTTACTATAATAGTCATTTTACAGTAACAACTGCTGTGAAGTAATCCTTTTCTGCACTTTAATTTGGAAATTTTAGGCTGTAGTATTATGTATTCATTTCCCTCCAAATTTGGGATAATGCAAAGGTAACCTGATATAAATGCTGACAATATTAAGATTCTATTTTACTTGGTTATGATAAAACTGAGAAAAGTGGCAGAGAATAATTATTGATACACTAGGCAAAAGTCTCCTTGATTTGTATACTGAGTAAGGATAAGTGTAAAGAAAATTCCAGTCAGGGGCTAGAGGATGTGTAAATACCTCTTGTTGAGTGATGCATGTCAGGTAAAAGAAATTGCAGCAAATTGGAGCAAATTAGAACAAAGAGGAAAATTAGTGTGACATGATGTTAAAGAGGGAAGAAGGGGAATGGTGGTAAAGAGTTGTTTCCCCCCCCTCCAAGGCTATTGTGAAGCAATTGCAGCAGTTTAAACTTGGAGATTGGTATATTTATGTAATAAGAACATTTAAGTGTGACATAAACAGGCTTCATTCTTATAAACATCGCTCTGATTTCAGTGTGGAGAATGAGTTTGAGTAAGGCAAGAATAAATCTCTTTGCATCAATTAGGCATTTATGAGGTCACAGCTATGACAGCTATGATAGCTATGATATCACAGCAAGATGGTAATTTGGTTTAGGATTGTGATGACTGAAACGGAGAATAGAGGAACTGAAAAAACATTTAGAGGATTAAGATGGCAGGATGTCATGATGAAGACTTGAATATGTGAAAGAAGAGAGGCGATGGTCCAGAGAACGAATGCTAAGATTCTGACTTAAATGACTCAACTCAATCAGAATGGAGTAGAGGGCAGCCAGGTTTGGGGAAGTCTATCAGAGATTTTAAGGTCTTGTGAAATATTTAGGAAGATTTTTAACATAAGAGGTTGGATATAGGGATTTAGAGCTTGGAGGAGAAGTTTGGATCGAAGATAATTCATGTATGTAGGTGGTCATCAGAGTCATGGACACAAGTAACATCATCTACAAGGAGAAGACAGAATGACAAGAGGAAGACTGCTATTAAACGTTTAGGGATACAAACACTTATCTGAGAGATGAAATAAGCCTACTAAGGAAATTGAGAAGGAGGATGGATCAGCAAGAAGGTAGGAGGAAAATCAGTTGAATGCAAAGTCATAAAAGCAAGAAAAGAGAATGGTTCAAGAAATAAAGGAGTGGCTACGAGTGTTGAATAATGTTAAGAGATATAACAAGAATCAAACAGAAAATGTTACAGGGTTTTTCAGTTTGAACATAATCGCAAACTGTAGAGAGTTGTTTTATGAGAATTATTGAGGTTAAATCCAGATTGCCATGGGCAGATTCACAAGAAAGAGGTTAAATATGAAGAGGAAGAGATTGGAGAGGATGGAGGGTAATAGCATCAATAAGAAATTTTTTTTTTCATGAACTACCCAAAGCATTAGTCTTTAAAATTATCTTATAAAGTTCAGTTTAATCTTTATCATATTAGGAAATTTTGTAGTTGCCTCAGGTCAGTGAAATTATTTTTATTTGATGTCATTATAACTTGATGTTAAAATGTGCTATATTTGAAACCAGATAAACCACTGTATATTTATTAGAAAATTTACAGAGTTCTATGAACTATATCTACAATAATGTATAGATAATTTTATAACTATATTATATATAATGTCAATAACTTGATATCAGACTATATATGAGATATTTATCTTATATACAGTATATGTTATATTGGGTGAGATCATACATGTGTACATATAATGTAACAAAATATTGATTAAATATGAAATTAACAAATGTCTTATTTCAAATAAAAGAAAGTACTTGTATCAGAGCTCTAAAAGAATAAATATATTACTTATGCATTTAAACTCTTTAAAATGAATTAGCCATTGAATTTAGCAAATGCCCAAGGAAAACTATCTGTATCAAACCATTAACCAGTATAACATTGTGCCCCAGGAATTTATATATATACTTATGTTTCCTTATCCTAAGTGCACAGTGTTTTTATTACCAGAGTTGTCCTTAAAAAAATAATTACAGAGGTGTATTTTTTTTTGTTTTTTTCAGTACGTGGACCTCTCACTGTTGTGGCCTCTCCTGTTGTGGAGCACAGGATCTGGATGTGCAGGTCCAGCGGCCATGGCTCATGGGCCCAGCCACTCCACGGCATGTGGAATCTTCCCAGATCAGGGCACGAACCCGTGTCCCCTGCATCGGCAGGTGGACTCTCAACCACTGAGCCACCAGGGAAGCCCTACAGTGTTTTTATTACCAGAGTTGTCCTTTAAAAAAATAATTACACAGGTGTATTTTTTTAAAAGCCAAAATCATAGAATGAGAATAGGAATTTCACAGAAAGGAAAATTTAGGACATTTATAAAAATTTTAAATGTTAGAAGATAAATAGATTTCTTCTAATAACATTAGTATGGGGCCTCCCTGGTGGCGCAGTGGTTGAGAGTCCGCCTGCCAATGCAGGGGACGCGGGTTCGTGCCCCGATCCCGGAGGATCCCACGTGCCGCGGAGCGGCTGGGCCCGCGAGCCATGGCCGCGGGGCCTGTGTGTCCGGAGCCTGTGCTCCGCAACGGGAGAGGCCACAGCAGTGAGAGGCCCGCGTACAGCAAAAAAAAAAAAAAAAATAAAAAAAATAAAATAATAACATTAGTATGAATGATCTACTTTTATACTTACCAGGAAAAAAATGTTTCTTAGAGAAAGAACAAAGAAAAATTAAGAAAATAAGGCTTTATTCAATTGTCAGCTAAATCTTAGGATCGAGTGGTGGTGTTGGAAAGGACAAGGGCACAGAGGATCACAGGATCAGAACACAAGGAGTCAGTTTAGTTCCTAAGCTCTGCAGGTGTCCAGTAAATACCAGTGCCTCAGGCCTATGAATCTTTAGATTCTGGCAGAATAAAAATTTGGGTTAAGACAATGGACAGCTGCTTATAGCTAGTGGCAATAGATTTGCTTCAACACCTCAGAGTTTCCTGCCTCTATTCAAATCCAGTAAAATGGATTAAAAAAATATATATATCATATATAATATATATATATATATCATATATATATATATATCATATATATATGATATATATATATATCATATATATATATATTATATATATATCATATATAAAGTAAGCATAGACGGGCCATTTCACCCTCCTCTGACAGCTGCAGAACTTAAATTTCCATCAGCAGAGAAATGGATAAAGAAGATGTGGTACATATACACAATGGAAGATTACTCAGCCATAAAAAGAACGAATTTGGGTCATTTGTAGAGACATGGATGGACCTAGAGACTGTCATACAGAGTGAAGTAGGTCAGAAAGAGAAAAGCAAATACCATATATTAATGCATATATATGCATTTAGAAAAATGGTATAGGTGATCTTATTGCAGGGCAGGAATAGAGACACACGTAGAGAATGAACATATAGATACCAAGGGGGAAAGGGGTGGGGTGGGAGGAATTGGGAGATTGGGATTGACCCCTATACACTATTGATACTATGTATAAAAGAGATAACTAATGAGAACCTACTGTATAGAACAGGGGACTCTACTCAGTGCTCTGTGGTGATCTAAATGGGAAGGAAATCCAAAAAAGAGGGGATATATGTATACATATAGCTGATTCACTTCACTGTACAGCAGAAACTAACACAATATTGTAAAGCAACTATACTCCAATAAAAATTTTAAAAAATAAAGTAAGCATAGAAAAATCCTATCATATGACTTCGTTCAGGTGCCCTCACTTTCTTCTTAACCCTTCCTTGTGTTTTCTTTTTTTCCTTAGCAATATCACCTGCCTTTTGATCGTCTGATTTGTCAGGAATTTGTACCACTTTACTCTTATTGTAATGACTGATGTCTAACCATTTAATTGGGGATAGTAGGAGTAGCAATGCCAACAGGGTCCAATTTCCTAAGTCAAAACTTGTAAATACAGAGTCATTAAGCCCCTGAAAGTAAAAAAAAAAAAAAAAAAATTAAAAAGAAAGGAAGAAAAGAAAAGAAACAAATACAAAACAAAACAAAAAAGAACTCCTTCCTCCCTTTATGTTCTGGTTCTGTCTAGAAGTACTACACTGTGAAAATGTTGACTATATCAACAAGTGAGACTTTAAGCCACTCTGAAGTCTCCAAAAGTGGTTAGTTGTATCTGGCAAATATTTACTCACACCTTCATATCCATGGCACGTTGAAACAGAAAGTTGAAACTTCCCAAGAAAGTGGATGATATATATTGCATACTCAGATACCTTTAGTGGCAGACACAAATTTTTAGATCATTTCAAGATGATATAGTTAAGATCTTTTTTAGCTTAGACAGCTGTATTACTTAGAACAAGAATGAAGAGCAAACCCATTATAGACTCCTGTAGCTGTGAAATCCTCAAGGGACTCTCAATATCTGTACCTGGAGAATCGGGTATAGGGAAATTACAGACAGCAGAAGTGTGTGTGCATGGATGCTGTGGCAGTGACTACTAGTTGCCTAGGAAATATCCATTCTCCCTTTCTTTAAAAATGGAGCTCCAATTTTATTCCAGGCAACCAAGTGACAAAATTAAGGGCTTTGTTTTGCAGCTTCCATTGCAGCTAGGATGAGTCTTATTGTAACATTATTTAAGTATGCTCTGACTCAGCTGAAAGGGCACTATTTTCATGATCTCTTTTTACTTCTTTTCTGCCAAGTCTGTGGACAATTATCTTATGAAGCAACCTTGAGTTTGAGTCTCATGCCATTCTCAGTAGTGTACAATTAAAAGACTTGGTTTCTCATGTGCATAGAGCTACCACACTGACCTTGTATTCTTCTCTCTGATTTGTGTGTGAGAGAGAAGAGCAAACTTCTTCTTGGTTTAAATATTCTTTTTATTATTTCTCACTTTTATACAGCCAAGTCAAGCCTAATTGATTCAATTTCTATTTGGACATATACAGATAGAAGTAAAGTCATTCCAGCAAGAAAAAAGGCACAGTCCAGGAATAGCATACAGAGTTCAAAGTGTAGGAAAAAAGGATGGACAGGTGTTTCTCACTGGCAGCTACTGACCTGTATTATTAAAGCCAGTATAACAACTTTTAAAAAAGACATTTTATGCATTCAGGTGGAACATATACTCTCTAGTCACCTTTGCAACGTCTAACATTTATTTTGCTCACCTAAGCTCTGAATGCATTTTAGCGTCACACATTTAAGAGCATAATAAGTAGTCAATTAAATCTGAATGAAGTCTGCATAAGGGAAAATCATATCAAAATAGTTACAACAGAATAACAGTGGAAAATTGAATCTTTAATGGTAGATCCTGTCCATGCCATCACACGAAGACATACAGACACCAAATTCTGATAGAGAGATGATGGTAAGGAACCACTATGTTTTCAGTGGAAAGTCCATTTTGGGTTCTGTAGGAACCTGGAAAACTACAATTCTCACTGTCTGTGGATAAATCCACTTTATTAATTCTAAATATCAAAATATCTTTTTCTGGTGAACATATTATTATTATTCCCAATAGTAAAAGTAATAAAATGAAAATTCACATTGGGACATTCCCCAAAGACACACTTCAAATTGATTGTTCAAACTAGCTCAAAAATACAAAACTGGTCAAGGATTCTATTTCATTCTTAACGTCAAAACCTATGTTTCACTCAAATATAGTTTACGAAGCCTCTTTCTATGGGATTCAGAGAATTCATTCATGCATCCTTCCATAAGGTTAAGCTTATCATAGTAGATGAATTTCAAATGAAATCAAAGCATGCTCTTTAAGTGTATTGAAACTAAGACATGATTTTCTAATTTTCAAGGGTAGCTATTTTATTTATGAGGATTTTAAGAGGCATTTATTAATTATAATAATTCATAAAATATAGAATGTATTTTACAATTTTAATTATATTACACTGATAATTAAATTTTACCTTCATTTCCCATCACATATTCAATCTGTGTTTTTCTACACATCTAGGCTGTTACTTTCTAAGACTATTTGTTTCTTTGTTTATTAAATAGATGATTTCAGGTACATTTTAATGCTTTTACTAATTAATATAATTCTGGCATGTCAGTATCAAACAATTCTAATTTAAAATACACATGCATTGTTAAAATATAGTGCTCAAATATGAAATTACACTTTAATGAAAACTTTCCATTTTAGTTGCTTATATTCTAGGAAACTTAAACTAACAATGTTGTGGAGATAATTAATGATGAAGGAAATTAAAGATGTGCATTAATGTAAAGTGTATTATAATATTAAGTTAGTAAAATGATGTTCCTACAAAATATAGTTTATACAAAAACTAATAAATATTTGCATATGAATTTCCCTCAAGTAAATTAATGCTCAAATTCACTTACTATCATGATTAACTCTAATATTAGTGTTAATAATTACTTCTAAGTGCAAATAAATGGTAAGTTTTAACAAATATTGGTGAAAATATTACTTTAAATATGATCAAGATTTTGGAGAGCTACATAAAGAGAAATGAGCTATTTTTCTTGGATACACATTGCAACTTCTTCAGATACAATCTACAATTTTGTGAATGTTGCTTCTGTCCTTTTAAATTGACAAAATGGAGAAGTGGAAAGAGAAATTGTGGGCAGAAAATAGTAGACTTCTATAAATTTAGATTAGATAAACTATGTGGCCTCATGAGAATTGTTTTAGGTTTTCCGTATTCTAATTATTAGAGTCAAATCTTCTTGTGATGTGCTACAGTGCAAGGGCACAATTTTTCAGCAGTTATCAGCACTTGTTTTTTCTGGAAGCGAAGTCTCTAACATATTATTCCCACACTGGCTGTTTAGGCCTCCCTCTCAGGTCTGCAACAGGCTCTTCTAACCTAGGAAGATATCCAGGTTCGTAGGTTCTCTTCAACTACCATTGATTCATATTAAAAAGTTCAACCGCTGTTATCTGTTTCCTCTCATTAAAACCAACAAAACTGAAAAAGAGTGATTTCCCTACGAGGGAGAGAGACAGAGCAAAAGAAAAAGTAAATATAGGAAAAAAGAAGAAAAATTATTTGTCATATATCAGGTATGAAATCACCTGTAACTCTAAAATTGAAGACAGTAAAGTATTTGTGCTAATTAAGCCAATTGCAACAGGGGGAAAAAAAAGAAAGAGAGGCTAAAATGGCCTCAAGAATATGTGAAAATCCCATTTATTAGAGAGAAGGTAGTGATCAACTTTGGGGAGATGGTGAACACCACTGGGGAAAAGGATGATGTATATGTAATAAATACTACTGATGTTGTTTGTAGATTTCCTGATTTCTACACATTGTGCATAGACGTGATATCGAGTGTGAATGGAGCTGGAATTGAGCTGGAAGCACTCTGCTATAGTAAAGAATCTCCACTAGCTTCTCCTCATAAGCCTCCCACCAAAAGCTTTTTCTTTCTGTGGGTGACCATGAGAGTGACCCGGTATCCAACAGACTGCTTGCATGCTAGGCAACCTGAGCTTAGTGATTCCGTTTTACCAATAGCTAGGTGAAGTCAACTGCTGGAAAACAAGTGTGTCTGTGGAGAGTTGCAACGCCCTCTATTGGCAGAGGAGCCTTCAGTCCCATGCTGGGTTGAGTGCAGACTCTCCTGCTGGGCTGAAGGTGGGTCCTCCATTTCCAACCAGCTCTTTACCAGGTAATCCAAGATATGTTACCCTAGAGCTGTTTTCTGGATAATGCTTATGATCATATTCAGAAAGAAAGAGAGGGAAAGGGCAGAAACTGGAAGAAGAAATTGAAAATGTATATAATTAACCTAAATATAATATTAATATCTGGAATACATAAATATTTAATAAAGACAAATAATCTTGTAGAAATAGATAAAAAAGATTTGGAAAAAATGAAGTTATATTAGCAATCTTGGTGCAAAATCAAAACCATTATGTCAACAACAATTAAAAGTCTGATAACGTGTTAAACAGGAAACAAACTGTGATAAACTGCTAACATGTACATAAACCTTTACAACTACCTTCAGAAATAATTTGTTGTTATCTCACAAAATTGATGATATACCTATCTTATGACTTGAAAATTTGCATATGTGCACCAAGGGAAGCATATAAGGATGTTCATAGAAACCTTGTTTGTATTAACCAAGAAACTAGAAACAATGCAAGTGTCCAACAGAAGTAAAATGGATAAATATTCACACAGTTTTCTACATTAACATAAAGGAAAGAACTGTGGCAACATATACCAGAAACTCAAGAACTCAATATTGAGTAAAAAAGAAGGCATAGAAGATACTTTACACTAAAATAAATGAACGATATGAAAAACTAAGCAATATGTTGTTTAGGGATAGAAATTTGTGGAAAAATATTAGGAAACTCATAGGAATAAAAACATAAAATCATGGAAGTTGTTGTCTCTGGAGTACAGGAAGATAGGGTAATGTGGTCAGACACCTCAATTTTTTAAAGAATGTAGTTTATTAAAATGTAAATGAGGGACTTCCCTGGTGGCCCAGTAAGACTGCACGCTCCCAATGCAGAGGGCCTGGGTTCAATCCCTGGTCAGGGAACTAGATCCTGCATGCATGCTGCAACTAGAAGATCCCACATGCCACAACCAAGATCCTGCATGCTGCAACTAAGACCTGGTGCAGCCAAAATAAATAAATAAATAAAATTTTTAAAATGCAACTGATTTGTATTATGTTCATGAATAATGAAATATGTTGATGTTTTCAATAGAATTTTGTTTCATTCAATATGATTTAAAATAGACTTTCAGAAATTTTTGTGCCTTCCTTGTGGATATATAAGAAAATAAACTCCATTGTGTTATTGGGCTAAAATATTATATCACTGTTTTAAACGTGATAATAAAAATGTAGCAAAATCCTACTGCATTGGAATTTGGAAGAAAAAAAAGCTGCTAAATGACATGTTTACTTTTTTATTTGAAAGAGTCGGCCACCACGCTGCACATTAGAAAAAGGAAGAAAGGAAAGTTAATTTATTATTTTCACCTACACTTTACAGGAATTGTCAAATAACATGAATCATTTATAAGCCTCTTTTACATACACATTTTTTTGAGTTATTTTAGACAGACTATAAATGAAAAAGTATTATGAAGATGTCTGTGAAAATCCGCCACCTGGTGGAAGTCACTGGGAACTACAAGAACAAATGATTTTTTTTTTCCCTTCTGGATGTTTCTTTATCTCCCCAAAAGGTGAAAGTGGGAGATGGAAGGAGAGGGCGCTTTTTTGTTTGTTTATGTCACAAACACTTAAACATTATTTTGGACAAATTATACTATCTTCTAAATGAGTAATGTGAATAATATAATACAATTTCTTTAAAAAGTACAGTCAATAGTCAAGTGCTATGAAACTATAATAATGTAGTGCAGTGCATTTTATGAGAAAAATACTTTTTTTTTTTTTTTTTTTTTTTTGCGGTATGCGGGCCTCTCACTGTAGTGGCCTCTCCCATTGCGGAGCACAGGCTCCGGACGCACAGGCTCAGTGGCCATGGCTCACGGGCCCAGCCGCTCCGTGGCATGTGGGATCTTCCCAGACTGGGGCTCGAACCCATGTCCCCTGCATCGGCAGGCGGACTCTCAACCACTGCGCCACCACGGAAGCCCAGAAAAATACTTTTTGATAACAGAGGCCAAAAATAAATTTGCTAAGTTTCTATTATCATTATTAGCATTAACAGACTGTAATAGTCTCAAGTATAAAACAAATGTAACTACCAAACGATCACAACTGGAGTATATTTCAGCTATCACTTAGTTATCAAACACAGAAAAAGAGAGAAGCATTTCCTAATATACCATTGTACATATAATAGTATCCCACATCTCATGATATTTGTCTTAGCCTTCATCTTTTAAGTTTTATTTTCACTGATAAAAGAACATCCAGACTACTGATTTAGCTGTGTTATTTCTCAACTTTTCATAATACTGAATATCATTTACACACTTTTGGTCATTTATATTCTGTTCCTCTTATTTAGTTCAAAAATGGGTAAAAAAGTCATATAATGCATTTCTTAAACTAAAAATATATTTGTTCACTGCCTAGTGCTGTATATAGAAAAAAGCATCATCTATTACATTCAATATTATTACTTATATGGAGGAAATAGCTGAAGTAACTCCATTGTATTCCTAAATCAAGAGAATTGACATGTATAACCTAGAGTACAGAAAAAGAGAAGATAACATTTTACTGCAAATGGACATAAGAAAAGAAGATATAGATCTATATTCTGGAATACCTGGGAAGTCTAATCTCTTTTTCAATTAAATCTCTTGATTTGGATTGCTGAGCACTTGGGTGAAGAGAATTCTCCTAAGAACTTGAGATTAATCTATAAAGGAGAAAAGGTTTAAAGACATTAACAATCAACTTTGGGAAGGAATAAAAATAATAATACATGATAATGAACAATGAAAAATAACAGGTTAAGATGAAAAGATAAGATAAATGAAAGTGATGTTGTCCCATTAATAATTTGGTTAGGAGAGACTGGGATTTATTTTAATGTAAAAGTCAAAATAAGAGATAAGGGGTTTAGGCTTCCAAATCATCAGTTGATGGACTTATCAAACAGTAAGGTTAAGATAGCTGCAACAAAAAATTTATAAATAGACAAGAAATCAGAGGTAAAACTGGAATGTTTTCTTTGTATGTGAATAGATATCTCTATGCCCTGCAACTGCAGAGAAAAAGGCAACTGTAGTTAAAAAAAAAAAAAAAGACACACACAAAAACACACACAGAAAAGTTAGAGCACTGGCTATCAGAAGTAATATCTTTAAGCAGAGAATGAATCTTTGAACAAAAACCTCAGTATAGAAGACTAGAAAACATTACTGTAAGTTTCCCAGACAGTATTTATGTCACCGTGATGCCATTAACCTATTCAAAGCTGTACAGAAAAAGAGGAAAATTATGGGCTATCCAAGTCTAGACAATCAGAATTGTATGCTGTTGCAGCTGTGTGCTATACTCTTGCTGGTTGTCCACCAATACATACTCACTAGATCCATTCTTGATGATGTATTAATTTGTTGCTACAGACTTAAGAATTTCTCATTGACACACACTTATTGAGCTTACTACCTATAGTAAATTTGGTTAAATTAATCTCTTTTTATGAGTTTCTGATTTGAAAACAAAACCCAATATTTTTTACTCTTTTTATGACATCATTCTCACCATAGTTCTTAACACATTTTCATTTTACACTTTAATAATTTAACTGAATACAAACCTGTACTAACTTCTAAATCCAATTTTCTTCAAAATTCAAGTGAGCTTTCAGTCTTTGAGATGGATTTGTGTGTATTTGTGTGTGCAAACATGTTTGCTTTCTGAATGTAGAAATAAGAAAGTACTTTTCCATTTAACAACTAACACCTCTAACATGGAAATTGATGACCCTCGTGATTCATTGATCTCAGAGCTCTGCAATTTCCTAAATACAGGAGAACTTCATCCAAATCATATTCTTTTTTGTCCAATTGTTATTTTTATTTTATTATTATTATTATTTTATGTTTTGGTCATGCCATGCGGCATGCAGGGTATTAGTTCTCTGAGCAGGAATTGAACCCATGTGCCCTGCAGTGGAAGCCCAGAGTCATAAGCACTGGACCACCAGGGAAGTCCCCAAATCATATTCTTTTATCTTTGTTGATAGCTATATCACAGATATCATCATCACCTAGAACTGCTAGAATAAAGAAGATTTTAATTTTAGAGTGTATGATCTTTCCAACTCTCCCACATCTTTATACTTAGTGATTTGTCTCTGCCTCCTTATTGTAAAATTCAGATCCTCACCAATGTACCATTTTCAAAGACAGTTAACGTTACATCATTAATTCTTGACATGCCAAAAGTGGATTCCTATTAGTCATTTGAACAATGCCCATGAAAATAGTCCAGGATTTTCATATCTTTTATTTACTACTGTATCTACTAAGTCAATCTTGAGAGTGGCCCCATGAAGGCAGTTAAGTTGTCACAACTTTTCATGCTTCAGACATGAACTGTGCATTGGAGACAACATAGTAAGGCATTAAACTCCACGATGCTCTTTTTTTTTTTTTTTTTTGGTACGCGGGCCTCTCACTGTTGTAGCCTCTCCCGGTGCGGAGCACAGGCTCCGGATGCACAGACTCAGCGGCCATGCCTCATGGGCCCAGCCGCTCCACGACATGTGGGATCTTCCCAGACCGGGGCACGAACCCGTGTCCCCTGCATCGGCAGGAGGACTCTCAACCACTGCGCCACCAGGGAAGCCCTCCACGATGCTCTTTTGCTCAAAATGTCTCACAAATGAAGGTAATGTGCACAAAAAGCTATCCTCATCAAGTTTACATTTCTTCCTAAGTGAACAAACACATAAGCTCTGCTCCATCTCTATTCCTTTTATATCCCCTTTTCCCCAGACCAACCAGTCTTGCCCCATGTATTGCAAGTCATCATTAGTCAGCAGTTTCATTATTACAGGTTCCATTAGTTGCAGGATTGCTTTATTATTATTACTTTATAATCAATGTTAATTATATTAATACTATGAGCAATAATCAGAGCAGAGTATATTTGTATAATGCCTCTATTGAAGGAACACTTCAATTACTTGTAGATCAAGTTAGGCCTGGGGTCTTTGGAACTTTTCTCTAATTCAGTGAAGAAATAAACCCTTTCTGGCTCTCTTGGTTTAGTAAGTTTCTTTATTTGAAACCTTCATCCTCTGAAAGAATCATCACAACCAACTCTGTGCTTAATTATAAACATGAATCAAACTCTGAAAGCTTTTGTACAATCTGCACTTTCTTTTTTTTTTTTTTTTTTTTTTTTTTTGCAGTATGCGGGCCTCTCACTGTTGTGGCCTCCCCCGTTGCGGAGCACAGGCTCCGGACGCGCAGGCTCCGGACGCGCAGGCTCAGCGGCCATGGCTCACGGGCCCAGCCGCTCCGCGGCATATGGGATCCTCCCAGACCGGGGCACGAACCCGTATCCCCTGCATCGGCAGGCGGACTCTCAACCACTTGCGCCACCAGGGAGGCCCAATCTGCACTTTCTTAATCTATGTAATACATCAGATTTTTAAAACGTGCATTATAAATTATACCTTCACTTATAATGTGGTCGTTCAGCTTGCATTTTTTTGTATAATTCCGATTTCCCTATTCATTTTTTTCTTCCAGTTTTACTGAAGTATAATTGACATACAGCACTGTATACATTTATGATTTGATTTACATATATCATGAAGTGATTATCACAATAAGTTTAGTGAACATCCATCATCTAATATAGATACAAAATTGTTTAAAAAAAACATTTTTCCTTGTGATAAGTCTTAGGATTTACTCTCTTAATTTTCATATATAACATAACAGTATTATTCAATATTTATCATGTTGTGCATTACATCCCTAGTATTGATACTTATGTGTCTTGTAACTGGAAGTTATTATCTTTTGACTACTCTCATTGAACTCTCTCTCTCCCCACCCCCTGACTGATCTCTTTTTCTATGAGTTTTCTTGTTTGTTTATTTTTGAAGTATAAGTGACCTTCAACACTATGTTAGTTCCTGTCACATAACATAATAATTTTATATTTCCATACATTTTAAAATGATCACCAGGATAAGTCCAGCTACAATATGTTACCATACAAATATATTACATAGTTATTGACAATATTCCCCATACAGTACATTGCATAACCATGATTCATTTATTTTGCAACTGGAAGTTTGTACCTCAATCTCTCTCACCTACTTCTTTCCTCCCCTGACTCCTTTCCCCTTGAAAACCACCTGTTTGTTCTCTGTTGCTTTTTAAAAATTTTTTAGCTTGGCTACTTAGGGCTCACTCATGGGTAAATATGAGTTTTTTATTGGTCAAAGGTTATACTTAAACTTCCTTAACCAGTTAGATCTTTACGATTTACCACTGGATATGTATATGCCTTGGAGGCTACTATTACACTTCAAGGAGCTGTGTTTGTCCCATTTTAAGACAAGGCCTAGTAGTTTGTATATTTCCTCTCCAAACACTCTAGAGAGGACACAGCCTTGGACATTCCCTGAGTCTTCCAGATTGCCAAGGGTGAGTATGATTTTATTTATAAGAGTTTATAGGAATTGGCTTTACAGGAGTTGCCACTGGGTCAGAGTAGCTTATTACTTAGTATATGCTCTGAGATTGTGTTTAAGCCCCCATACAGGTAAGGCTTCTGCCTTATATTGATGAGTCTGTGTGTGACTTGATGAATGCTTTATTTGCAACTTAACTAGAACTATCACATTAACCACTTTCTCCTGCTTTAGACCTTTCAAAACAAATTAAAAAACAAAATTGTCAGCATATCATTGATTTAAATTGATCAATACAGCCAACAGTATATGGAAAAGGTCTTTAAGGACATGTGGGTTGAAACTAGCTTCTCTTTTGTATAGTTTCTTAAATCTTTAATCAAAATGTGTTTTTATAGTTTTCCTCAGCATCTTCACCTCTGCATAAATAAGTTAATATTGTTATTGTTTTTGCACAAATAAGTTAATATTGTCTTTGCCTGTATTCGTTTCCTGAGGCTGTTCTTAACAATGTACCACAAACCAGGCTTAAAGCAACAGAATTATATTCTCTCACAGCTCTGGAAGCATTAAGTCCAAAATCAAGGTATCAACAGGGCCATCCTTCCTCTGAGATTCTTGCATCTTCCTAGCTTCCGATCACTGCTAAACTTTGTTATTCCTTGACTTGCATCTGCACTGTTCTAATCTCTGCCTCTCTGGCCACAGGATTTCCTCCCTGTGTGTCTCTGTATTTACATGGAATTTTCTTCTTCCTACAAGGACACCAGTCATATTGGATTAGATCCCATCCTACTCCAGTGTAATTTTATCCTAACTAATTACATTTGCACTGATTCCATTCCCAAATAAATTCATATTCAGAGGTACTGGGAGTTAGGAATTCAAAGTATTTTCTTAGGTACACGATTGGACCTATAACATTGTTTTTACACAAAATGCTGCAAGTAGTACTTAGAAGCCCTTTCGTTCCCTCTTTGAGACTTAACCAACCCCCTCAGAATGGGACAGATGAAAGGGAAGACTTAAAATAACTTCTGCCCAAACACAGCCCTCATTTTAGTCTTTCCTACCAAAGCTCCAACTTAAGAACTTCTGACCCAATCTAAATATTCAGTTAAAAGATAATGAAGTGTAGGCCAAGAAAGGCCATGTGACTTATCCAGAGTCATATTAATCATTAATAGAGCTGGGATTCTAGTTTAGGAATTTTGAATTTTCAAGTTTAAATCATTATCCAAAATGAAGTGATGAACTCAAAGTTTCATCTGTATTTGTTTTGGTGTCCAAGAATCAGGGACATGGGATGAGATATCAGGAATAACTTTGGCTATGGATCTCCATCAAAAATATTTCCTTTGGGGCCTCCCTGGTGGCGCAAGTGGTTAAGAGTCCGCCTGCCGATGCAGGGGATACGGGTTCGTGCCCCGGTCTGGGAGGATCCCATATGCCGCGGAGCGGCTGGGCCCGTGAGCCATGGCCGCTGGGCCTGCGCGTCCGGAGCCTGTGCTCCACAACGGGAGAGGCCACAACAGTGAGAGGCCCACATACCGCAAAAAGAAAAAAAAAAAAATTTCCTTTGATTTGAAAGGAGCCAGCATCATAAATCAGCATCATTTTTTTCTAATTCATGCATGGACCCAGTCATGTGCTGAATGTAATTACAGTAAAGTTAAACTGCATTTTGAAGTTTACATCAGAATTCTAGAAATAAAGAAACCAAGAGTAAAAACCAGATTAAGTCAGAGTGACAGCTATTTAAATTAGGAAGCACAGGACTTCCCTGGTGGCGCAGTGGTTAAGAATCCACCTGCCAATGCAGGGGACATGGGTTCAAGCCCTGGTTCGGGAAGATCCCACATGCCACGGAGCACCTAATCCCATGTGCCACAACTACTGAGCCTGCTTGTCACAACTACTGAAGCCCACGTACCTAGAACCCGTGCCCCACAACAAAAGAAGCCACCACAATGAGAAGCCGGCACACTGCAAGAGAAGCCACTGCAATGAGAAGCCGCACACTGCCCAAACCCCCACTTGCCACAACTAGAGAAAGCCCGTGCACAACAACGAAGACCCAATGCAGCCAAATAAATAAATAAATGAATTTATAAATTAGGGAGCACAGCCAAGGTTATGGGGAAAGTCTGTACTCAAACAAATCTTCTATAAACCCATTTCCTTGTTTGCAGTTGTCACTGTATCTGCAAGAGACACTGAGCTCCATTTATTCCATTTGAGAACAATCAGAAGGGATAAGCACTATTAGGTAAAATGGCCCATCTTTCCAGATTTCTGATCTAAAACTTCATCATTGGTTTCTGATGGCTAGCATTCTCTCTCTTTGAAGAAGTTCTTAAATCTATAATCAAAGGGTTATAGATTAACTCCTTAACTCTTGTTTCCTTCAATATTTAACATCTTAAAAATTCAAACTATATACTCTATGTTAGATAATCATCCCCAAGAATAGGTCTGGAATCCTTTAACATTAAGAAGCAGAGATTTTAGTTCTAAGCCCAGACCAAGAGGTTTAAAGATTCACAGAACAATGCAAGAACTGTCAGAAGAGATGTTTCACCTGACTACATTTCTGAAGCCTTGTTATTCCTTGTTTTATAGTCTGATGCATGGCTCTTTCTCAGCGTGTCATATTTTTAGTCTTCCTTTTCCAGTTTCACACAGTGCTCTTTGGTCTTGACTAATGGCTTGACTTGGCTTTCGGGAGGAACTTTCCTCTTGACTCTTACATAATCCCAGTCACATAAACCACTCTTCTACTTGTTGACCACAACTTGCCACGTGGTAACTCCTTTTTTGAAGACTTTGTGAGGGGTACCAGCTGCTCTGTTACGCTTTGCTTCCCTCCTCTGGCAATAACTAGTCATTGCAGTTAACCTCTCAAATTCTTACATATCAGTTGTAGTTCCTGACTCAGTTTATTAATTTATTCATTTGTCCATTTCTTCAAGAAATATTTACAGATTACCAATGAATTGCCAGACACAGACAGGTTGTGAGGACAAAAAGTTGTATAAAATCATATTTTTTTCTTAGCCTTATTGTTCTTACAGTATGGGGAAGATAATCATTAATCAGGGCTTCCCTGGTGGTGCAGTGGTTAAGAATCCGCCTACCAATGTGGGGACACAGGTTCAAGCCCTGGTCCGGGAAGATCCAACATGCTGCAGAGCAACGAATCCCGTTTGCCACAACTACTGAGTCTGCACTCTAGAGCCCGTAAGCCACAACTACTGAGCCTGTGTGCCACAACTACTGAAGCCCACGTGCCTACAGCCCATGCTCCACAACAAGAGAAGCCACTGCAGTGAGAAGCCTGTACACCACAATGAAGAGTAGACCCCACTCACCACAACTAGAGGAAGCCCACACGCAGCAACAAAGACCCAAAGCAGCCAAAAATAAATAAATAAATTTATTTTAAAAATCATTAATCAAATAATGACTTGCTTATCATTGACATTGCCTTGTTGGAGTTATCTGTGTTTCCTTAATTGCCAGGCTTGATTCTTTTGGATCTCATGATATTAGAATGATTACTTTTTAATAAATTATCTTACTTATTCATTTATTTATTCTTTTCATCTGTTCATTCAACATGAATCTATTAAATAACTATGCATCAGGCTCAAAACACTGATGATACAACATGAACATGAGAGATCTCTAGCATGAAATCTAACACAAAATCTGTCAGACAGATAACTATTAAGATAAGTGATTAAGATAAATTTATCTTGAATAAATGTAGAGTACAAGAGAAGAAACACTTGAAGTATGTAAGAAGTATTTATTTTCAAATACATACTTTCCACATAATGAGAGAATTAGGCCAAATTTTCCTCTAGTGTTTGCACATGGTAATATTATCACCTTTATCTTTGTGTGTTTGTATATGTATGCTTTTTGGGGGTGAGTGCTATACTCTGCATAATTTGTATAATCTTAGTAGATGTATATTTTTTTACAGAAAAGGAAAATGGTTCTCAAACAAATTTAAGAGATTTGCTTAAGACTAAGTATCTAAACAGTGGCAGAGGTAATTTTTCAATTCAGAGTTTCTGCTATGATTGCTCTCTCTTCCTAGTATACCAGAAAATGAAGATAATGTTAATATTCATTTAATGTACCATCAGGGCTATGCCTACAAAGAATTCCTTAAATCACATTTAAAATTATGCAACATTTTAATAATGTAAGATCCTCTTTTTTTCCCTCATTTTTACTTTAATTTTATAGAGCCTAAACATTTAGTCTGTCATTAATCTGTATTGGATTCTGTGATGTGCCACTAAGATCTACCTTCAATGAAATGTTTGTTGATCTAGCTCTTTGGAGCTCTGATGGCCAAAAGTCTTCAACTTCCCTGTAGAGATTGTCTCAGCTGAAGAGAGTCACTTCTTTCAAGATCATGCTCCTTCCTGGGGCACCCCACACTCAACCACATATCAATTCCTGACCATTTCAATTCAAATGAACAATTTGAAGGACCATTCTAGTTCCATAACTCCAGTGCATTTGGTGATGCAGCCATTGGACCTGCGTTACAGTGTGACATCTCCCTTTGCCCAATCTGTTTCTTTCCTCTCTCTTCCACAGTTACTGATTTCAAGGAAGGGCATGCCTTAGGAAATATCTAATACACTAAACTTCATCTCAATTTAGTCTGCTCTCTGGGGAATAACCCCAGTGATAGTTGTACCAGATGTGGGCTAAGAAAGTAACTGCATAAGCTGGGTCCCTTATGATCCACTATTATTGTACCAGCTCCCCTTCTCCAGCTAACACTTATGGCAGTATGCAGGGACTTTTATGATGACCTGATGGAGGAGGAAAAAAAGAAAACCACGTATGTGGATGTAAGCCAAAAATAGATGGAATTCTCTACAGATTCTCCCAGTGCGGACCTTGAAAGACATTGGCAAGAGAAAATTCCCTTAATGAGCAGAACACCTGGTGTCTACTTTGTGTGGAAAGAGATGTGACCCAAGGTTAGAATTTATACTTACTTGTGGATGCTAGCAAATGGTAGGGGAAAAACATGAAAGATCATGGACAAGAAGGTATAGATTAGAGAAAAATGTATTATATATGAGAGTGGGCATAAACTATGAAGATTTTCATATCACATGTTAATGCCAACCAGAGAGCTTCTACCATGGAACAGTCAATAAACAGCTAGACAAAGTGACTCAACCTGTTAACATCAGCTGGCCTCTCTCATTGGCCATCACAGTGCTGGCAGAAATGGAGGCTATGCATGGACCCAGAAGGATGGACTTTTGCTTACCAAGGCTCATGTAGCTCCTGCTGCTGTCAAATGTCCAACCTGGCAGCAAGAAATACCAACATTCAGTCCCCATTGTGGTACCATTCCTTGATCATACTAGTAGGCCACGTAGGGATAACTTTACTACATGGATCTTCTATCATGGGTTTGGGAACCAAAGAGTTGAAATAGGAGTGGCCCCACTTACCTTCACTCCCAATAACCCACTTAGAACATTTGTGTTTCCTGTGTCTTGAACTTTAAGTTCTGTAGGTTTAGACGTCTTGGTTCTCAAAAGGGGAACATGTCCACTGGATCCAGGAAACCCAGGGAGAATCCCATCTAACTAGAAGGTAAGAGTGTCACTTTTCATTATGAGCTACTTGTGACAAATGACAATCAGCAAGAAGATGTGAGATATGTGATATCCTTGAAGAGATAATTGACCTTGTTTACCAAGAGGAGTTAGGACTGCTGTTATACCTGGGTTCAAGGAGGAATTTGTTTTTCACACAGGTGATTCATTTAGGTATTTGTTCTTATGTCCTTGCTGTAGTTTGATCTTCAATGGGAAAGTGTAGCAATTCTGGCCTGAGTAGGGCATGCATGGGCTTAGAACCTAGAAATGATCATTTAAGTCACACCAGAGGTAAGCCATTGTGACCAGCAAAGGTGATAGCTGAGGAGGAGGGGAAACTTTAGGGGATAATGAAGGAGAGAAACAATGAATGTCAGTTTTGGCCAACTGCAGAAGCAGTGAATGTTTTTCAAAGTGCTAATCTTCCTCTCAAAGGATTCCTCCAGGAGGAGAGTCCACTGGAATCCCACTGAAGTTTCAGAGCATATTTGAAGTTGTGGATTCAAAAGCTGCAAATGGGGGATGTTGTGATGCACCACCCTTTAAACATCAGCTGTCATTCCCTCCAGAAATTGCATCAGTTGCAGAGCTGCCTTGCCCCAAATCACATCCCTTTCCTGGGGTGGATCAAGTCTAACAAGTGTTAGATCTGTGTACTAGTCTAAAGACCAATCCATCTCATTCTAACCTTGAGGTCAACTCTGAAGGGCCCATTCTAGCTTCACAGTTCATAATGGGTTGTCCAAGGCTGTTGGGCTTGCATGACAACTCAACTCTTCCTTTGTCCAAACCTGCTCCCTCCCTCTCCCATCCATAGGTATTGATCTCAAGGGTGATTCTGAATATTTATCCTACACACTAAACTCCATCTTAGAATTGGCATCTCAGAGAACATAACCTGCAATGAACATTCTTTGACTCAAGTTCAGTTTTCCTCCTCTCCTAATTTTGCTGGGATTTCCATATTTAATTAGACTAAGCTGAGATATAATAATTTTGCCTGTTGTTGTTCTCTAGTTTATAACAAACTCTTTCCTCAGCATTTGATATATTTAGTTACATAAAATTATTTATGACCACTTTATATATTCCATATGTTTCATTACCTTTAGCAATTATGCAAGACCTATAGTTTTAGTTAAATTAAAAAAAAATTCTGTAACATAATTCTGTCACATAGAAGTATGTGTATGTGTTTAGGTGGAAATGCAAATAAGAGTGAGGAAAGGCATTATAAGTAGAAGGATGTATTTAGGACAAAAATTTCACAGATAACATTATCTACATGATTCTAAATTTTTATATTTGATCCATTGGTTTAAATGATTATGATAATATAGCTCTAATTCACAGTGACACATTTGAAACTGACCCATAAATAAGTATTTACATGGAAATGACTCCTATGCAAGTACGTTTCTGACAAGTTTGAGTCATATATATTTCTAATTAACTCAAATTATTTGTATTCACTAATGCAAATTATTGTAATAGCAATTTCATGAAGCTTTATATATATACCTCTAATAAGTTTTTGTAATGATAATTATACTTTCTCTAATATCTATTTAACTTTGTTTCCTCCCCTGAGAGAGAGAGAGAGAGAGAGAGAGAGAGAGAGAGAGCATGCCTATCACAGGGATAATTTTTCAGATTTTATCTGAATATAGGTAAGTCAAATAAATTATTTTTTTATATTTGATTTGAATTTTTTATAAATACAGAAAAATAAAAAATAATAAACAATGCATCGATATATCCACCAAGTAGACTAACCTATTACTAATATTTTGCTACTTTTGATATATACTCAGTCCTTACTTTGCAGAGTCAGATGGTAACAGGAATATTATCTTAATTACCACTAAAACTTGGAAATCATGGACTGCATTCTGATCTGCATGTCTCAATTAATGTGGTACTGTACAAAACAAGGACTGCCTCTGTGTGTGTGTGTGTGTGTGTGTTTCAATTTATATGTACCAATGGAAAGCAAACTATGGACATCATGACTCTTCACTCAAATGCTTCAGTTCACATCTCCTAAGAAATTCAGCATCCTCTTACATAAATACAATACAGTCATAACCCCTAAAATATAACACCTAAATTATAATTCAATAATCTCACAGAATAATGAGCCTGTATTTTAATTTCCCCAATAATTATCCCTCCTCTCAGTCTAAGATCCTATCCAACTTTACACATTGTATTTGGTTGTGATTTTACTTTTGCCTTTTTAAATATACAGTATATATATATATATATATATATATATATATATATATATATATATATATTCAATACATATATATATATATACATATATACAGAGAGATAGAGATACAGAGAGAAGAAAGAAACGTTTTTTTCATGACCTTTTCTTGAAACATCCAGGCCAGTAATCTTTCATAATCTGATGTCTGAATTTTGTCTTCCAAATGATTTTTTCCCTTTAAAATAGTTTTAGTGTTAGAAACACACATGCACACAAGTATTTCCACTTCTATTGTCATTAATGAAAGACGCCATGCATTCAAGTCAGTTTTTTCATTGGAGCCATTCATAGTCCTCCCTCCCACGTGCTTTTACACACATGGCACTTTTTCTGACAGCAGTCTTCTATTTCTATGTACTACATATAAAACCCTTTTATTGAGTAGGAACTGAAATTAATTTTTCTGCTGTTGCCCTAGCAAATGGGAACACAGGTATTATTAAGATTTTTTGTTCCAAAGGGTAGAGATCAGCAGAGGTATTTTTTCTTCCATTTAAACACTGCTCTCTTTCCTTTCATTATGTTATCTCAAAGAAGAGAGAAAAATATAAGACAGTATTAGCAACTCAGGCACCAAAATAATATTCTGGGGTCTGGCATACTATGTCCAAACATTATTTTTTTGTTTGAATATCTCTAATGTGCTCTCATATTTGCTGATATTTCTAAGGTAACTTCACACACACACAGTCAGCACCTGGATATGTAGGACAATTTGGGGGGACAGTTATAACTGCTCACATCTGCCTACACCACAGTGGACATGTCCTTGGTCACATGTATAATTTCAGTGACTTTTCCAGAATATATTTAGGGTCTATATGTATATATATGCCATATTAAAAAAATGTACAGAATATAGATATATAGAGTTTTTTTTTCTGCATCAGTAAATGTCAGATATCTAGAGATGTACAATTAATATGCAGATAACTTCCACATACATTTATTCTCATGGACAGGAATTTGTAATTTTTTATATACAACTGTTGGCATTTTTCCCCTACGCTAAATTTCTATTTGGTAAATTTCATAGATCTGGATTCAACATTTCCTGATTTGTAGCATCCAACTTGAAAATATTTAAGGCACAAACCAAAGCAAAGAAGAACACCCTGGGTTTTTGTCTGGAGCACTTATCCATGGTAGTTTCTGTAAATTTGTTAATATCCAATAATAACACTTTGCAGTTTCTGTGTTTTGTGCTAATTGTATAAGCATATCTATGATTGGTTCCAGCTATTTTTGTCTTTTGCATGTGGAATATTTAAAATCTAAATTTGCAATAAATATATTTTCTATGGTCATTTGGCAAGATTTTATTTTTCTATATGCCTTTCTGTTCAGTTCTCCTGTTTAACCATGTAGAAACTGCTGTTTAAAGTCGTGGTGTCAAAAGGCAAGCTTAATAAAAGCATAAATATAAAAGGACATAAATATGACTAAATAAAATTACACCTCATGCTTTTCCAGGAATAAAGATTTATTCACCATTTCACTGCATCATCTAACTGAAAGAAAATTTATAACATACAAACCTCATTTTTGTCTTTGTCTTGAAAGTATTGAATGAGACACTTTAAACAATTATTATAGTCTTTCCTTCTCAATTTGGTCAGGAAAGGGACCCATTTGATAGAGATGTTTTCCATCATGTATGAATGTGACACCATGTCAAGATGAAGCAGAACATAGAAAGTTGCTATAATATAACTTTCAGTTGATGCACTGACTCTCTACTGTGTACAAAGTGTTATTAAAATCTGGCTTAAATATAAGCAAAGAAAAGGGAAAGTACTGTGTATTTTTATAGTGACAATAAAGTGTTTGGGGTTGGGAATAATTAATTGTTTGTTTTTACAAAACAGCAGGAGTTCACTTAGACAAATAACCAGCATTTACAAGTACTTGTAGAAAGAAAAAAAGTAAGATAAATTTACCAGCAACTACTAATCTGAGAACAAAGACTATAATAGTAGCTGTAAACAGTTTTTGTGTTCAGACATGCTATCACTAAAATATTTACTTCTCTGCAAATAGAAGTAAAGTGGCTTTTGGTGAAATGTTAACTTCTGTGAAAGCAGGTACAAAAAGTACGTTACAATAGCAAATGTGCTTTGCTATACTTCCCGATATACAACATACAATATAAAATATACAAAAAATTTGAAAATACTATTTCTCCGACTAATGTATTACTATAATATACATATAATATGCTATAAACATCTACATTTGAGTAAATCTTTCTGCACACAGAAGCATTTCTGTGTTTCTGTATTAAATTGGCAAATAGATCAGTAATATATTAGGATTTGGTTTTAATACATCTCAACCAAGGCATTTCAGTATAAGTTAAATATATTTATATAATATGCCAGGACTTAAATAGAACATTAGTTGAAAAGGAATTTAGAAAACTTATTCATATTCTGGCCTGTTCCAATTTAGAAATGTATATATACTTTCAGGAAAGACTCAAATCAGCTCACATTTATCCAGTGGCAGTGTAATCAAAAGAAAATATTTGGATTTAACTTGGTTTCAATTTTTTCAAGTTAATGTTCATCTCCTATAATTTCATGTTCTTGATAATAACTCAAATATATGTCATTCTTCAGTGGTGTCTTAAGCAATTAGGGATGTACTTTAACTTTTCTGATCTAACAATGTAAAATTAGATTGCTCTTGTATTTCAGTTCATAAGAAGAATTTTGTGTGCCTTAGTATTTGTACCTAAAAGATTTATTCTAAGGCATACATGCAATAAAATGTCATGTGGACCGGATAAGTAGCAGTTACAGTAAGTCCCCTAGATACGAACGAGTTCCGTTCTGAGAGTGCTTTCGTTAAGTCCAATTTGTTCGTTAAGTCCAACAAAGTTAGCCTAGGTACCCAACTAACACAATCGGCTATATACCACTGCTTTCACGCTTGCTTCCAGACATCCTGGGCTTTAAATAAAGATACTGTACTACTGCCCTCTATACAGTACTGTACAGTAAAGTACACAAAAGAACAACCACTTGTAGAGGATCCACGCATGTGTCAATGTACACCAGACTCGTGAACTAACTTACGTGATTGGACATGCAAACGCATGTTCACATCTTTGAAAGTTTACAACTTGAAGGTTTGTGTGTAGGGGACTTACTGATTATGATAAAATTTTTCCACTGTAGAATGTTGCTAGAAAAGATTTTGGGAATCTTACTCATGTTTAGTTGATGAAAAATATTTTATCCAGGCAAAGGGAGAATAGCTCTTATAAATTTTAGAGGACATGGCAAGGTTGGCTCCTATTGTTGGAAGAATCTAGAAACTGGAGAAGTCCCAGTGAGGGGGAATTACTGTGATATTTTCCAATCTGGAACCCGGAAGAAACCACAGGAATTCAAAGTTAGTCCCTTCGCAGTTCCTTCCTTGGCCCTGATTACATAACAGGATTTTAAACTACTGAGCCAGCGCTTCCCTCCCAGCCTTGGCAATAACAACTTAAAGCTAGATCCCATCCTCTGTAGCTCACAAGGAAGTCAGCTGCCTTGTAGTTAGATTGCAAGCATATTGCTATGTCCCCAAGGGCTGAAAAGTCCTATATATAGAACGTTTATATTTCCTATAATCACAATATTTCTCAGCTATACCTGCTGAGAAAAGCTGAAACTGTATTCCAAGGCTCCCACATACTTGGTGAGGCCCTTGCTGTCCAAATACATATATCAAATATAGTTCAAGTCATGCTTAAGCAGCCAGAACCCTTTGGATCATCTCCTCCTGCTAAAGTCTTATGCTTTTGCTGAGACAGAGGTGGCTGAAAATTGTAGACAATGTCTGCCAAGGTCACCCTTATAGTCGGCAAAATTTTCAAAGGTTCAATCTCTCCTGAGCTTCAAGATATTACTAAGCCTGAAAATCTTTCCTGAGCCCTAACATTGCTATGGCCTATCCACCCTTGTTTTAGGTCATCATAGTTCATGTATCATTCACTTGTAGGCACTGTAGTCCTCATTCTCTAGGA
Organism: Mesoplodon densirostris; assembly: GCF_025265405.1. Classification (NCBI taxonomy): domain Eukaryota; kingdom Metazoa; phylum Chordata; class Mammalia; order Artiodactyla; family Ziphiidae; genus Mesoplodon; species Mesoplodon densirostris. The sequence continues at coordinate 96,884,452 of NC_082661.1, forward strand.
GGAGATTTTCAAGTAAGAGCTAGGCCACTCGGTGTGTAATCACCCTCTCAACCATGCTGAGTCCACAGACATTGAAAGTCTACCACACATCTGTAGAATTGCAGTTCTTCAAATGTTAGTTTCTACCAAATACCCAGGCACAAACATCTTGCCACACATGGAATTTCAAACCTAAAAGCCACATGCCCTAGACTCACTCAAAGCTTCTCCATGCATTTAATGTGCTCCTAAGGTCCACTCATATCTAAATATGTCAAGAATATGTACTAAATATTGGGGTCTCTGAGGGTCCTCAAAAACAGCATACCACTTTGCTGCCTAAATTCTGAAAAAGAAAATGAGAATTAAGACTGGCATATAGAAGCCAAACTGTCACTTTTGTTACTAATAAAGGCTAAACCAGTGGAACAGCTGCTTCCCAGAAAGACAGATTTATCCATCTAGAGATGACGCTAAACTTGGGTAGAGCTCACCTTGAGTAGAGGACTTGTCCACAGAAGACCAGTGACGTGGATTTGGCAAGAACTCCTTTTCTATGTGCACACATTGGGTTCTAGGAAAGGAGAAAGAAAGTGCATTAGCTAAATACTCCCAGTTTATTTTTCCAAATTCATCAATTAAATGGGTAGTCTCACTTCCCCAGGTAGTTGTCATTATTATTATTATCATCATTATTATCCTTCTCATGACCATTATATAACACTAGTGCAAAAAGGAAAATGATGAAAACCATAGTTTTTCATGTATTTTCTAATATTATAAAAATGTGTGAGTTTCTTATGAAAACTCCCATGTCTTTGAGCCAAAAATGATAAATTCTCAACTTCCACGATTATCTACCAACATAAGAGATTTTGGAATTGACTCAAACCCCAAGTGGTACTGGCCTTCTGAGATCGGGTGATCACATCAGGAGGCAGGGGTCACCTGTGGCAAAGTCCTAGAAATGCATTGGCTGTGTGACATTCAGCAAGTGTGACATTCACCAAGTGTGAGTCAACCAACGCCCTAATCTGAGCCAGGCTTCATGAACACTTCTCAGATTTTATAGACCTCAAGTGTATTGTAAATACTCTCCCCAATTCCACCTTCTCCTAATACTATAATAACAAGTTGCACTGGAGGTTTCCAGTGTCTATTTTGTCCTGGTGTCTCATCTCTTTGATATCCCTTGATATCTCATTCACAGAACATCATAATTTCCTATTGGGTAGTGGAAAAACACAGACAAATATTTCTACCTTTCTCATTCTCTATGCTTGCCTCCAAATATTCCTCTAGATTGCAGAGGAATTGAAAAATTCCAAAATTCCAAAATCATCAACTGTGACTAAAAAGACTAACAGGGAAGCCTTTATTCAAATATATTGAATATATTGCATGTATCATGTATCATTCAAATATATTGTTTTGAAGAGCTAATATCAGAGATTTTTCAAGAAATGTGAGATGAGGTAAACTAAATATATTTGTTCTGTTTTCTTTAAATATAGATCACAGTATGATAAATAATACGTTTCTGTTGTGTTAGGCATTTTCAGTCTTAATTTTTTGCTAATACCCTTTAGAATACTGTAGTGTTTTTTAATCACACATTTAATGAAAATTGTGATAATATGCATAACATATCTCTACTAAAAATCTGTGTGGCCTATAGATCATACCAGTTACTAATAAAAATATCAACTCAAGCTCATAATCCTGAGTAAATATCAGCAAGTTAAAGTCAAGCTAAGGATGAATTAGAACCCTCATTTTCCAAGGTGTGTTTTGAATAACAGGTGATTACATCTAGCTGTCTGCTTCCCGACTGGAAGTTTTCAGGATAATCTAGATTTACATAACAGTTCCCTTTGCTCATTATTCCCTCTTGGCTAATTAACTCTTTTCCTTCATTTGTACTAATTAGTCTACATTTTGTGTGGCACATTAGCTTGAATTGTGTCACCAAGGGAAAACATCTTTAATAAAGCCTAACTCTGCAAGATTGTTACTAAGATTGTTATTGATTACAAATGTACCCTCAAAAATGAATTTAAATGAAAAGTAATTAAATTACATAGAAAGATGTATATTTCAATTTGTTTTAGGAATAAAAATTCCATTTTTATATACCTTTCCTTTATCTCTTTAGACATTTACTATGAAATTTGTGATGAAATAGGCAATCTACAATTTCGGATGTGTAAAATTTCTTGCATTTGGTGGACAGATTGCTTCAAAAATAACCAAAGACTACTGTAAAATAAGTTCACTTGTTCTACAATTGTGCAAGCTGACTGTGCTGATGGATTTGTGACCACTTGTAGAGACTCTACTGGATAAGCAAAGAGGGAGTTTTGCCTCTATCAAGAAGTTGAAAGTGTGCCTCCTCTGCCTGAAAGACTTGGTTTTTTTAAACATCTTTATCGGAGTATAATAGCTTTACAATGGTGTGTTAGTTTCTGCTGTATAACAAAGTGAATCAGCTATTGAGATACATATATATATCCATATCTCCTCTCTCTTGCATCTCCCTCCCACCCTCCCTATCCCATCCCTCTAGGTGGACACAAAGCACCGAACTGATCTCCCTGTGCTATGCGGCTGCTTCCCACTAGCTATCTGTTTTACATTAAATTGTGGATATATGTCCATGCCATTCTCTCACTTCATCCCAGCTTACTCTTCCTCCTCCCCCTGTCCTCAAGTCCATTCGCTATATCTGTGTCTTTATTCCTGTCCTGCCCCTAGGTTCATCAGAACCATTTTTCTTTTTTTTAGATTCCATATATATTTTTTAGCATATGGTATTTGTTTTTCTCTTTCTGACTTACTTCACTCTGTATGGCAGTCTCTAAGTCCATCCACCTCACTACAAAAAACTCAATTTTGTTTCTTTTTAGTATAAGTAATATTCCATTGTATATATGTGCCACATCATCTTTATCCATTCATCTCTCAATTGACACTTAGATTGCTTCCTGGTTATTGTAAATAGAGCTGCAATGAACATTGTGGTACATGACTCTTTGAACTATGGTTTTCTCAGGGTAAATGTCCAGTAGTGGGATTGCTGGGTCATATGGTAGTTCTATTTTTAGTTTTTTAAGGAACTTCCATACTGTTCTCCATAGTGGCAGTATCAATTGATATTCCCACCAACAGTGCAAGAGGGTTCCCTTTTCTCCACACGCTCTCCAGCATTTATTGTTTCTAGATTTTTTGATGATGGCCATTCTGACTGGCATGAGGTGATACCTCATTGTAGTTTTGATTTTCATTTCTCTAATGATTAGTGATGTTGAGCATCCTTTCATGTGTTTGTTGGCAATCTATATCTTCATTGGAGAAATGTCTATTTAGGTCTTTTGCCCATTTTTGTATTAGGTTGTTTGTTTTTTTGATATTGAGCTGCATGAGCTCCTTGTCAAATTTGGAGATTAGTCCTCTGTAAATTGCTTCATTGGCAAATGTTTTCTCCCATTCTGAGGGTTGTCTTTTTGTTTTATTTATGGTTTCCTTTGCTGTGCAAAAGCTTTTAAGTTTCATTAGGTCCCATTTGTTTATTTTTGTTTTTATTTCCATTTCTCAAGGAGGTGGGTCATAAAGGATCTTTCTGTGATTTATGTCAAAGAGTGTCCTTCCTATGTTTTCCTCTAAGAGTTTTATAGTCTTACATTTAGGTCTTTAATCCATTTTGAGTTTATATTTGTGTATGGTGCTAGGAAGTGTTCTAATTTCATTCTTTTTTATGCAGCTGCCCAGTTTTTCCAGCACCACTTATTGAAGAGGATATCTTTTCTCCATTGTATATTCTTGTCTCCTGTATCAAAAATAAGGTGACCATATGTGCATGGGTTTATCTCTGGGCTTTCTATCCTGTTCCATTGATCTATATTTCTGTTTTTGTACCAGCATCATACTGTCTGATTACTGTAGCTTTGTAGTATAGTCTGAAGTCATGGAGGCTGATTCCTCCAGCTCCATTTTTCTTTCTCAAGATTGCTTTGGCTATTTGGGGTCTTTTGTGTTTCCATACAAATTTTGAAATTTTTTGTTCTAGTTCTGTGAAAAATGCCATTGGTAGTTTGATAGGGTTTGCACTGAATCCGTAGATTGCTTTGGGTAGTAGAGTCATTTTCAAAATGTCGATTCTTCCAATTCAAGAACATGGTGTATCTCTCCATCTGTTTGTATCATCTTTAATTTCTTTCATCCGTGTCTTATAGTTTTCTGCATACAGGTCTTTTGTCTCCTTAGGTAGGTTTATCCCTACGTATTTCATTCTTTTTGTTGCAGTGGTAAATGGGAGTGTTCCCTTAATTTCTCTTTTAGATTTTTCCTCATTAGTGTATAGGAATGCAAGAGATTTCTTTGCATTAATTTTGTATCCTGCTACTTTACCAAGTTCATTGATTAGCTCTAGTAGTTTTCTGGTAACATCTTTAGTATTCTCCATGTACAGTATCATGTCATCTGCAAACAGTGACAGTTTTACTTCTTTTCCAGTTTGGATTCCTTTTATTTCTTTTTCTTCTCTGATTGCCATGGCTAAAACTTTCAAAACTATGGTGAATAATAGTGGTGAGAGTGGGCAACCTTGTCTTGTTCATGAGCTTAGTGGAAATGATTTCAGTTTTTCACCATTGAGAACGATGTTGGCTGTGGGTTTGTCACATATGGCCTTTATTATGTTGAGGTAAGTTCCCTCTATGCCTAGTTTCTGGAGGGTTTTTTTTTTTTTTTTTTTTTTCTTTTTGCGGTATGTGGGCCTCTCACTGTTGTGGCCTCTCCCGTTGCGGAGCACAGGCTCTGGACGCGCAGGCCCAGCGGCCATGGCTCACGGGCCCAGCCGCTCCGCGGCACATGGGATCCTCCCAGACCGGGGCACGAACCCGTATCCCCTGCATCGGCAGGCGGACTCTCAACCACTGCGCCACCAGGGAGGCCCTCTGGAGGGTTTTTAACATAAATGGGTGTTGAATTTTGTCAAAATCTTTTTCTGCATCTACTGAAATGATCATATGGTTTTTCTCTTTCAATTTGTTAATATGGTGTATCACATAGATTGATTTGCATATATTGAAGAATCCTTGCATACCTGGGATAAACCCCACTTGATCATGGTGTATGAACCTTTTAATGTGCTGTTGGATTCTATTTGTTAGTATTTTGTTGAGGATTTTTGCATCTATGTTCATCAGTTATATAAGCCTATAGTTTTCTTTTTTTTGCCACATATTTGTCTGGTTTTGGTATCAGGGTGATGGTGGCCTCGTAGAATGAGTTTGGGAGTGTTCCTCCCTCTCCTACAATTTGGAAGGGTTTGAGAAGGATAGGTATTAGTTCTTCTCTAAATGTTTGATAGAATTTGCCTGTGAAGCCGTCTGGTCCTGGGCTTTTGTTTGTTGGAAGATTTTTTTTTTTTTTTTTTTTTTGCGGTATGCGGGCCTCTCACTGTTGTGGCCTCTCCCATTGTGGAGCACAGGCTCCGGACACGCAGGCTCAGCGTCCATGGCTCACAGGCCCAGCTGCTCTGCGGCATGTGGGATCTTCCCGGATTGGGACATGAGCCCATGTACCCTGAATCGGCAGGCGGACTCTCAACCACTGCGCCACCAGGGAAGCATTTGTTGGAAGATTTTTTTTTTTTTTTTTTTTTTTTTTGCGGTATGCGGGCCTCTCACTGTTGTGGCCTCCCCCGTTGGGGAGCACAGGCTCCGGACGCGCAGGCTCCGGACGCACAGGCTCAGCGGCCATGGCTCACGGGCCCAGCCGCTCCGCGGCATATGGGATCCTCCCAGACCGGGGCACGAACCCGTATCCCCTGCATCGGCAGGCGGACTCTCAACCACTTGCGCCACCAGGGAGGCCCTGTTGGAAGATTTTTAATCACACTCTCAATTTCAGTGATTGTGATTGGTCTGTCTATATTTTCTATTTCTTCCTGATTCAGTCTCAGAAGATTGTGCTTTTTTAAAGTATTTGTCCATTTCTTCCAGGTTGTACAGTTTATTGGCATATAGTTACTTGTAGTCATCTCTCATGATCTTTTGTATTTCTGAAGTGTCAGTTTTTACTTCTTTTTCATTTCGAATTCTATGGATTTGAGTCTTCTCCCTTTTTTTTGATGAGTCTGGTGAATGGTTTATCAATTTGTTTATTTTCTCAAAGAACCAGCTTTTAGTTTTATTGATCTTTGCTGTCATTTCCTTCATTTATTTTTCATTTATTTCTCATCTGATCTTTATGATTTCTTTCCTTCTGCTAACTTTGGGGTCTTTTTGTTCTTTTTTCTCTAATTGCTTTAGGTGTAAGGTTAGGTTGTTTATTCGAGATGTTTCTTGTTTCTTGAGGTAGGATTGTATTGCTATAAATTTCCCTCTTAGAACTGCTTTTGCTGCATCCCATAGGTTTTGGGTCACCATGTTTTCATTGTCATTTGTTTCTAGGTATTTTTTTATTTCCTTTTTGATTTCTTCAGTCATCTCTTGGTTTTAAGTAGTGCATTGTTTAGCCTCCATGTGTTTATATTTTTTAAAGATCTTTTCCTGTAATTGATATCTAGTCTCATAGCATTGTGGTCAGAAAAGATACTTGATACAATTTCAATTTTCTTAAATTTACCAAGGCTTGATTTGTGACCCAAGATATGATCTGTCCTGGAGAATGTTCCATGAGCACTTGAGAAGAATGTGTATTCTCTTGTTTTTGGATGGAATGTCCTATAAATATCAATTAAGTCCATCTTGTTTAATGTATCATTTAAAGCTTGTGTTTTCTTATTTATTTTCGTTTTGGATGATCTGTCCATTGGTGAAAGTGGGGTGTTAAAGTCCCCTACTATGTTGGTGTTACTGTTGATTTCCCCTTTTATGGCTGTTAGCATTTGCCTTTTGTATTGAGGTGCTCCTATGTTGGGTGTATAAATATTTACAATTATTTTATCTTCTTCTTGGGTTGATCCCTTGATGATTTTGTAGTGTCTCTCTTTGTCTCTTGTAATAGCCTTTATTTTAAAGTCTATTTTGTCTGATATGAGAATTGCTACTTCAGCTTTCTTTTGATTTCCATTTGCATGGTATATCTTTTTGCATCCCTCACTTTCAGTCTGTATGTGTCCCTAGGTCTGAAGTGGGTCTCTTGTATACAGCATATATATAGGTCTTGTTTTTGTATCCATTCAGCCAGTTTATATCTTTTGGTTGGAGTACTTTATCCATTTACATTTAAGGTAATTATCAATATGTATGTTCCTATTACCATGTTCCTAATTGTTTTGGGTTTGTTATTGTCGATCTTTTCCTTTTCTTCTGTTTCCTGCCTAGAGAAGTTCCTTTAGCATTTGTTGTAAAGCTGGTTTGGTGGTGCTGAATTCTCTTAGCTTTTGCTTGTCTGTAAAGGTTTTAAATTCTCCATCAAAACTGGATGAGATCCTTGCTGGGTAGAGTAATCTTGGTTGTTGGTTTTTCCCTTTCATCACTTTAAATATGTCCTGCCCCTCCCTTCTGGCTTGCAGACTTTCTGCTGAAAGATCAGCTGTTAGCTTATGGGGATTCCCTTGTATATTATTTGTTGCTTTTCCCTTGCTGCTTTTAATATTTTTTCTGTGTATTTAATTTTTGATAGTTTGATTAATATGTGTCTTGGCATGTTTCTCCTTGGATTTATCCTGTATGGGACTCTCTGTGCTTTCTGGACTTGATTGACTGTCTCCTTTCCCATATTAAGGAAGTTTTCAACATAATCTGTTCAAATACTTTCTCAGCTCCTTTCTTTTTCCCTTTTTGTTCTGGGACCCCTATAATTCTAATGTTGGTACATTTAATGTTGTCCCAGAGTTCTCTGAGACTGTCCTCAATTCTTTTCCTTCTTTTTCCTCTATTCTGCTCTGTGATAGTTATTTCCACTACTTGATCTTCCAGGTTACTTATTCATTCTTCTGCCTCAGTTTTTCTACAATTGATTCCTGCTAGAGAATTTTTTATTTCATTTATTGTGTTGTACATCACTGTTTGTTTGCTCTTTAGTTCTTCTAGTTCTTTGTTAAATGTTTCTTGTATTTTCTCCATTGTATTTCCAAGATTTTGGATCATCTTTACTATCATTACTCTGAATTCTTTTTCAGGTAGACTGCCTATTTCGTCTTTATTTGTTTGGTCTGCTGGGTTTTTACCTTGCTCCTTCATCTGCTGTGTATTTCTTTGTCTTCTTATTTTTCTTAACTTACTGTGTTTGGGCTCTCCTGTTCACAGGATGCAAGTTTGTTGTTCCTGTTGTTTTTGGTGTCTTCCCCCTGTGGGTAAGCTTGGCTCAGAGTGTTGTATAGACTTCCTTGTGGAGGGGACTGGTCCCTGTGTTCTGGCAGATGAGGCTGGATCTTGTGTTTCTGGTAGACAGGACCATGTCTGCTGGCGTGTTTTGGGTTGTCTGTGAATTTATTATGATTTTAGGCAAACACTCTGCTAATTGTTGGGGTTGTGTTACTTTCTTGCTTGTTGCTTGGCATAGGGTGTCTATCACTGTAGCTTGCTGGTCATTGAGTGGAGCTGGGCCTTAAGGTTGGTATGGAGATCTCTGGGAGAGCTTTGGCTGTTTGATAGTACATGGGGCTGGGAGGTCTCTAGTGGACCAATGGCCTGAACTCGGGTCTCTCACCTTAGAGGCTCAGGCCTGACACTGAGCCAGAGCATCAAGACACTGTTAGCTACATGGCTCAAAAAAAAAAGGGGAGAAAGAAAATGAAAGAAAGAAAGAAGAATGTATAAATAAATAAATAAATAAAATAAAGTTATTAAAATAAATAATAAAAAATATTAAAATAAAAAGTAATAAAAAAAGAAAGAAAGAAGAGAGCATCCAAACCAAAAATCAAATCCACCAATGATAACAAGTGCTGAAAATTACTAAAAAAATAAAACCCTGACAGAAAGAACCTTAAGACAAATGCTAACTGCAAAGCTATTCAGAAAAAATCACACAAAGAAGCACACATATACACCCTCACCAAAATAGAAAAAGGAAAAAAATATATCTATACACATAAAAATAAAAAAGGAAGAGAACAACCAAATCAATAAATGAATCTACCAATGACAATAAGCTCTAAATACTAAACTAAGATAAACATAAAACCAGAAACAAATTAGATGCAGAAAGTAAACCCCAAAGTCTACAGTTGCTCCCAAAGTCCACTGCCTCAGTTTTGTGTTGATTCGTTGTCTATTCAGGTATTCCACAGATAGTGGGTACATCACGCTGATTGTGGAGTTTTAATCCGCTGCTCCTGAGGCTGCTGGGAGAAATTTCCCTTTCTCTTTTTTGTTTGCACAGCCCCTGGGGTTCAGCTTTGGATTTGGCCCTGCCTCTGTATGTAGGTTGCCTGAGGGCATCTGTTCCCTGCCCAGACAGGACAGAGTTAAAGTAGCAGCTGATTAGGGGGCTCTGGCTCACTCTGACTGTGGGGAGTGAGGGGTATGGAATGCAGGGCAAGCCTGCGGTGGCAGAGGCCAGCATGACATTGCAACAGCCTGAGGCATGCTATGTGTTCTCCCGGAGAAGTTTTCTCTGGATCATAGGATCCTGGCAGTGGTGGGCTGCACAGGCTCCTGGGAGGGGAGTTGTGGATAGTGACCTGTGCTTGCACACAGGCTTCTTGGTGGCTGCAGCAGCAGCCTTAGAGTTCCATGCCCGTCTCTGGTGTCCATGCTGATAGCTGCAGCTCGTGCCCATCTCTGAAATTTGCTTAAGTTTTGCTCTGAATCCCCTCTCCTCGCACACCTGAAACAATGGTCACTTGCCTCTTAGGCAGTTCCAGACAGTTTCCTGGACTCCCTTCCAGCTAGCTGTGGTGCAGTAGTCCCCTTCTGGCTGTGTTCACGCAGTCAACACCAATCTTCTCCCTGGGATCTGACCTCCGAAGTCCGTGCCTCAGCTCCCCCCCCCACCCAGCAGGTGAGCAGACAACCTTTCAGGCTGGTGAGTGCTAGTCGGGACTGATCCTCTGTGTGGGAATCCCTCCACTTTTCCGTCTGCACCCCTGTTGCTGTGCTCTCCTCCATGACTCCGAAGCTTCACCCCCTCCCATCCCCCATCTCTGCCAGTGAAGGGGCTTCCTAGTGTGTGGGGACCTTTCCTCCTTCACAGCTCCCTCCCAGAGGTACAGGTACCATCCCTATTCTTTTGTCTATGTTTTTTTCTTTTGCCATACCCAGGTACGTGGGGAGTTTCTTGCCTTTGGGGAAGTCTGAGGTCTTCTACCAGCATTCAGTAGGTGTTCTGTAGGAGTTGTTCCACATGTAGAAGTATTTTTGATGTATTTGTGGGGAGGAAGGTGATCTCCCTGTTCTACTTCTTCGCCATCTTGAATGTCCCTCAAGAGTTGTTTTTAGTAATTCCAGAGGGTAAGAGAAGATTACAATTCCATTATCTGTTCTTATCAAGTTGTTATCCATGTCCTGAGAGACTGCTATCAAACTATTGTTGGGAAATGGCCATTAAGTAAGAACAGAAGTTGAAAACAGGCACAAGAGAATATGGGCGACTTCCAGGTACATAGAGTCATGAGTTTAGCTTTTAAAAGAACTTAAGGGAACAATTACTTCACAAGGGAGGTAAGGCATATCGGTGGATCCATGAACAAAGAAAAGACAGTGGTGCAGTTATGGGTTTATTGTCATCTCCTAACAGAAAGCCCTCAGGGTTAAGGAGTTGCTACAAGAAACACTGAATGACAAGTTTTAATTTGGAAGCCTGTAAAGTGACTTTGTGGATTTAAAAAAAAGAAAGTAGTAAATTAAGAAAATCATGGCAAGCACCACTACAGTGGAAGAATTATTTTTTTTTAATGCACAGTTTAGTAACTTTGAAGAGTGCTTTATTAAATGAAAATATATTAATCCATAACTCACATTCTTAAATGAAAAACAAGCAAGTACATTTTAAAGAAGTTACAAAAAGGAAGAAATCCAAGAAATGTGCTTAAAAATAGTATTCTATACAGAATTTAGATATCTAAATAAGAATATGGTTTCTACCAATTTATAAGTCATTTCAGATTTTATGATAACAAGTAAAGATTTCACACTTAGATTCTCTAAATGCCACTAATCAGAAAAGAAATAGGTGATTCTTTTATGTTTGTTTAAAATTATTAACTAATATAGAAAGTTAACATGCACTGATGAGTGAAATAAACAACAAATGTATGACTTTTACACATGATCAGATAATGACATCAGAATGATGCCTTGCTAACCTCAGTCTCACAGTAGATGCATCAGATAACTCAAGAAACTTGAAAGCTGACAGGTCATGCCGCATTGTTGCCTTCTGGATACCATGCCTAGTGGCATGGATTTCATAATTTTCTATTCTTTCTCTCACTATATATATAGGCATTTAAGAAGTCTTGACTCTATCTTAGACTCTCTTATGATACCAGTTGTACAGCCTGCAATAAGGTTAATCAGATTATTTATATTTTCCTTCCCCCTTTTTTCATTTCCTGTTACAGCACGGTCACAGAGAAGTCTTGTTAAATTTATCCTTCAGTGGATTGCCAGTCATGACTTCTTAGCTATCTCTCCCTTAACTCTTTCCCCTGTCACTCACATACAGACCTCAGAAAGCCTTGTAATTTCTGCTTCCACAATTACCCCAGATTCATTCATTTTACTGCATCTTCAATGCTGTCACCCTTATCTCAACAACTTTCCTCTCCCAGTCTACCAATTTGTTATTTGACATTCTTGGCTTTCTACAATCCATTCTCTATAAAGCAATGTCCTCTAACTTATAATTCAATTCATAGTATGCCCCAGCTTGAAATTCTCTAACAGCTTTCTAATTCACTTGAAGAAAACCTGAATTCCTAATCATAGCTTACAAGGTGCTGTATGATTGGATTCTTCTGACCTTGTCTCATAACCGACTCCTTAACTAAGTTCCATTCACAAACTTATGTCTGATTTTTCCATAAAGACACTAAGTTAACTTTCATCTCAGGGCTTAGTATCACTTGCTCTTCTTTCTATTAGTAACTCTTTGTTAGTAACTTCACTTTGCTAGCATCCTTCAAGTTTCTTCACCTCAGGAAACCTTCACCAAAAATGCTATTTGAATTAGTTAACTTCTCCAACATACAGACAAATACTTGTTATTTTATGCAGATCTTTCCCTTTATGGCACTAATCACTATTTGGAATTACCTTATTATATAAATATTTTGCATTTATGTCTTCCTCAACTAGAACATTACCTCAACAAGAGATTCCTTGACTCTTTTATTTACTCTGGTATTTGCTGGGATTGGAACAGCACATACTCAGAGTAAGTTCCCAATAATAACTGTCAAATAAATGAATGAATGAATGAATGAATGAAAATAACTGTATTCTCACAAAACATCTGTATATCTGAGTTAAGTAACGAATGAATAATACTTTTATTATCAGAATTATAATATGTTCCAAAGTTCATTTAGTCTTTTATTTTAAATCATAATATGATTTAAAAAACTATCCTAGCTAGTGGACATCTAACCAATTTTAAATTGAATGATAAGAACTTCTTCACATCTTAATCACATTTCTTTTACAAAGATAATTTGTGAGAGAAGTGTTAAGTGTATTCATTATGTTAGTTCCTTCCCCCAGAATTCAATAATTATTGCTACCAATTGTGGCCCAGAGATGCGATTGCAATACGGCTGTAACTCTGAAAATTGCTATAGATAAGTGTTCTAAGTGTTTTTATTCTAGATCCCATCTTATTTTAATACTATAATAAATTAAATATTTAATATCTATAATTTATTATTTTTCTTCCTTCCTTCCCTCCCTTCCTTTCTTCCTCCTTCCTTCCCTTCTTCTTCTTCCCCTTCCCTTCCTTCTCCTTCTTCTTTTTTTGATTATAGACTAGCCTGGAGCTTAAAGTTTCTAAATGACTTTGCAGTCTAGCTAAATTTCATCTTATATGGCCCATTATGTCACCCCAATATGACAAAATCTTTTGGGGATTCTAATTCACTCATCTAAGATCTATATTATTCCATGTCTCTTCCTCTATCCCCCAAATTGGTGCCAATATTATCCAAGATACTAACTTCATTTGTAAGTAGAATTATAGAGGTGAAAGAGCTAATATTATGATAAATTTCTCTCTAGTTTGAAATCAACACATAATTTCATACATATTTTCAGGAACACATTATGTATGACATGAGAATTATGCAAATAGACATAACACATTAGGTTCCAATTGCATAAAATAAAATATTGCAAACATTTACTGACCTCATTCAGACTCAGTTCACTCTGCTAGTGATGAACACCTTTACTCGTGCTTCTAATAGCTTGTGATAAAAGCCAACAATCAGCAGCTCCTACAGCCATCCACTGGTTACCCTGGCATCACAGAAAGTACATCTATGTAATTCAGCTTCTCTTGGGCTCAAAGCCTCTTCTCTGTTACATAGAAAATCCAAGGCTCATAGTCAGGTAGTTCCCAACTCTAACCTCTGCTTTGAGGAGCTAAGTGCCTGGAATGAAGCAGAAAAGTGTAACTTTTTCCTCCACCTTGCCATCCAAGGTCCAGACAAGTTGGTCCTTGACCAGCTGTCCCAAATCTGTAACTGACATTTGTGAGGTGCTAATCCTGTGCACAGCCTTGATTCATCCTATCACAGCCCACTCAGGAATGAACGAGAGGAATACTGATAGCTAGGGGAAACAGAGAAGAAAGCGAGATGATTTTTTTTTAATAAAATAACAACTGCATGTGACAGAAGAAGTTGTAAGCCCTGGCTGGCAAGAAGACACCAAAAGGTTGTAAGGAGGTAGGGTGGGAAGGTTTTTGCAAATTTCTCAGTTTCTACAATGTTCATAGACACCTTCTTCTGGTTGTTGATTTTTATATATTGTCTTCTTTTTGACGGCTTGGTTTTTTTATGATTTCACCACGAACTTGCAGTCTGCAGCATTATAAAGATGCTTGAAATAATCTTTTATTAGCTGATATTTAAAGGGATCTGTCACACACATACATAATATTCAATCTCTGATCATATTTTATCTCCTCTAATAGTCTTACAGTTTCTGAAATAGTGAATAATAACTAGACTTTTTAGTAGGAGTTGGATATGGCAGTGATTGATATATATGACAATAATGCACCATTATTATCATAGTCTCATGCTAACAGATTTTGATGTCAAAAATCTATAAGAACATCAGTTAAAAACCTCAGATTTCATATACTTTCATCCATTTCCTTGCACTCACCATTGAATATAAAGACCATTTATTTATATGTTCTTAGGAAATGAAGGCAATGAACAAAAGATGAGATCCAGATTTTTATACCTCTACCATTCATATTTTCTGCAGTACTTGATGCACTTATTTAAACAATGAGTAATTAAGAAATAAAGCTATGGTCTCAAGTAGGTATTATTCTGATGGGCAACAAAATTGCACAAATAACAGCTTGAAAAGCACTCTATATCAAGAGGGGTATGTACAAGGAACTATAGAAGTAGTCTGATGAGGTAATTAATGAAATCTGGGGCATGGGGTGGAAAATGAGCATCTTTTTGCAGAAGGTGCTATCTAGAATATAGTTTAAAAGTTGATTAGGACACAGCTTTTGGAGGCTGAGGCGATTCATATGTAATTCATGTCCTTCTTTAATATGATACCCTTACGTAGTCAAACCAGTTCTTTTCTATAGCTATTTTCTATAAATAAATGTTCTATAAGCATTTTTGAAAGCATTTTAAAAAGTTTTGAGGAATATTTTTATGTTATGCAAACTGAGTCCTTCTTTTTATTGGAAAATAAATTTAGGCAAATTAAATCTGTACTCTGGAAACATAAATCCAAAAAGGAATGAGATGAGTTCCCAGGAATCCTCTGCTTTTATTATTTCCATTTTGTGAAACTCCCTCCTTCCACTTCTGCTCTTAGAAGAGTGGAATTTGACCAGATATGGTAAGCAGAATTTTAATGCTATCCCCTCAAATTTCTGTCTCTTGATCTAGGTACTATGACAAAGGAACTTTGGTGCAATTCATGTTGCTAATTAGCTGACTTAAAAGTTGAGATATTATCTTGGATTATCTGAGTAAGTACAAAACAATCACATGAACCCCTAAAAACAGAATAGGAAGGCAGAAGAGATGAGTCAGAAGTCAGAGAAGTTTAAAACAGGACAAGGAATCGACCTTCTATTGTCGACTTTGAAGATGGAGAAAGGGAGTCATGACCAAGGAATGCAGTCCATCTCCAGAAGCTGGAATGATCCCCTGGTTGATAGTAAGAAAGGGATACAAGAAACTCAGTCTGACAACCTCATTGTAGTAAATTCTGCCAACCTCTTCAGTCACCTTGAGAGCAGGTTCTTCCCCTCAGTTTCCAGAAAGGAATGCAGCCCTGCCAGCACCCTGATGTCCGCCTTGGGAGACTCTCTCAGAATTAACTGAGCTACGCTGTGCTAAGATTTCTAACCCATGAAACTGTGAGATGACAGGGGGTGCTGCTTTACACTGATAAGGCTGTGCAACTTGTTACAGTGGGACCTAGAGATTGTCATACTGAGTGAAATAAGTCAGGCAGTGAAAGACAAATATCATATGATTTTGCTTATATGTAGAATCTAAAGGAATGATACAAATGAACTTATTTACAAAACAGAACTAGAGTCACAGATGTAAAAAACAAACTTATGGTTACCATGGGGGAAATGGGGAGGCGGGAGGGATACATTGGGAGACTGGGATTGACATGTATACAGTACTATATATATAATAGATAATTATTGGGTTGGCCCAAAAGTTCCTTTTGTTTTTAAGTAAAAATAAAAGACACATTTTCATTTTCACCAAGAACTTTACTGAACAATGTATTCATTGTTTTGTTCCACTACTTTCTGCTATTTTTTCAGGCAACTTCATAGTTCCATCTTCCCAAAACGTTTTATCTTTTTGAGCAAAGAACTGTTCCAGGCGCCTTTTACAGTATTCCAGGGAATTGAAATTTTTCCATTAAGATAATTTTGTAAAGACTGAAATAAATGGAAATCTGAAGGTGCGATGTCTGGTGAATCAGAACTTCCCAGCCAAGCTGTAAAAGTTTTTGCCTGGTAATCAATGTCCATCAACAGAGGAATGGATAAATATTATTCAGCCATAAAAAGGAACAAAATTGGGTCATTTGTAGAGACGTGGATGGACCTAGAGACTGTTATACAGAGTGACGTAAGTCAGAAAGAGAAAAACAAATATCATATATTAACGCATATATGTGGAATCTGAAAAAATTGGTATAGACAATCTTATTTACAAAGCAGAAATAGAGACACAGATGTAGAGAACAAGCGTATGGATACCAAGGGGGAAAGGCTGGTGGTGGGATGAATTGGGAGATTGGGATTGACATATATACACTACTGATACTATGTATAAAATAGATAACTAATGAGAACATAGTGTATAGCACAGGGAACTCTACTCAGTGCTCTGTGGTGACCTAAATGGGAAGGAAATCCAAAACAGAGGAGATATATGTATACGTATAGCTGATTCACTTTGCTGTACAGTAGAAACTGATACAACATTGTAAAGCAACTATACTCCAATAAGAAAAAAAAAAAAAAAAAAAAGAAGCATGCGGTCTTGCTTTATCCTGATGGAAGATTATGCGTTTTCTGTTGACTAATTCCAGACACTTTTAGTCGAGTGCTGCTTTCAGTTGGTCTAATTGGGAGCAGTACTTCTTAGAATTAATCATTTGGTTTTCGGGACAGAGCCCCTAATAGAGGACTCCCTTCCAATCCTACCATATATACATCACCTTCTTTGGATGAAGACCAGCCTTTGGTGTGGTTGGCAGTAGTTCATTTCACTTGCCCCATGACGTCTTCCATTCCATGTTATTGTACAGTATCCACTTTTCATTGTATGTCACAATTTGTTTTAAAAACTGAATGTTTTCATTACGTTTCAGCAGAGAATCACATGCGGAAATACTGTTAAGAAGGGTTTTTTTTTTGCTTAACTTATGTGGAACTCAAACATCAAAGTGATGAACATAACCAAGCTGGTGCAAATGATTTTCAAACTTGATTTGGATATTTTAAGTATGTCGGCTATATCCCAAGTGGTATAACTTTGATTGTTCTCAATTAATATCTCGATTTGATCACTATCAACTTCAACTGGTCTACCCGACCATGGAGCATTGTCCAGCGAGAAATCTTCAACACAAAACTTCACAAGCCACTTTTGCCATGTTCGATCCATCACAGCATATTCTCCATACACTGCACAAATCTTTTTTTTTTTTTTGCTTTTCAGTTGTGTTTTACTGTTCTTGAAATAATAAAACATAATATGCCAAAAATGTTGCTCTTTTTCTTCCATCTTCAATATTAAAATGGCTACACAAAAATTCACCAATTTTGATAAGTTTTTTTAAAAATACACACTGATAAGACAGCTGTCACAATACAATCTAACAAAATTGTTTCGAATGAATTAAAGACAACTAAGCACTACTAGAGCCATCTTACAGAAAAAAAACGAACGAATCTTTTCACCAATCCAATAATAACGACCTACGGTAGAGCATAGGGAACTCTACTCAACACTCTGTAATGACCTATAGAGGAAAAGGATCTAAAAAAGAGTGGATATATGTATATGTATAACTGAGTCACTTTGCTGTACCCCTGAACCTGACATAACATTGTAAATCAACTGTACTCCAATAAAAATTTTTAAAAAAGAGAAAACAAAACAAATACACCAAACATAGCAAACACTTCCTCAGCTCTGTGTTCTCTCATACTCATTGATTTTCATTTTTTGTTAATCCACAGAACAAGGTTTTGATGAAAGCAAAGTGCTGCTGTCCTACACATGCAGGAGTAGGAGAAACGTCAACTATGTTGACCATATTACTTTGAAATTTCTTCTTTTTACCATGTCCTGGAGGTAAGACAATTACTTTTTGTTTGAGAAGAAATAAAATTCAAGTTGCCAGTAAAATTCTGTTGCGATAATGTTTTCCAACTTATTTTACTCTGATGAATAAATAATAAATGATCATTGATAAAGAGAACATTAATACCTGAGCCAGGTTATTAAAGGCTTTAAAGCAATGGTCCTAAATTTTTATATTTGTCTTTGAGATGGGAAAATATGACCACAAACTTGGAAATGGATTTAAAGAAGACAGACTTTAAAAAATTACTTTAGAGCAGTTTATTAACAGAGTCTGGACAAGAAATAAGCTTTTGGAACATGAAAAGTTATTACCAAAGCAACCAGGAGCATAATACAGTTTCAAAAAACCAAACAGAATAAAACATTTCAAAACGATGTGATAAAGAGACTTAAAATTGGCCAAAAGATTAATTAAAATAAGGAATTTTAAATGCCCCATTGGATTCTGAAAAACAGGAGAACATTAGTGATCTTATTAGAACTAAATTTAGCAGGTAAAAATCAGATCTAAATGTACTGACAAGTAAGTGAGAAAAAATAACTAGTGACAAGAAGTTTGCATGAGAAATGGAAAAGTGATAGAAGGTAGATTAAGTGGATTAATGGATAATGGAAGAGCTTGTTTAGAATGAAAAACAGTTTAACCTATTCACAAACTGAAGAGAAATTTCCAGTACAAAAAAAAAGTTTTAAAGTATACGTACAGGAAGAGGAATAAAATTTAATATAATAACAGTAAGTGATTCCTACGAATGTTGTTAATTCTCTGGAATTCAAAAGGGTAGCTGCCAGTCAGCAACTGGTGTGGGCCACAGAGGCTTTGGAAAGCCTGGGGGTCAGCAGGGGAGCTCATAGGGATACAGAGGTAGCAGAGGCTGGAGATCAGCTTGGTGCACAGGCCAGCTGCCCGAGGGCCTGCAGAGGGGAGCAGGGCCCTGTTACAGATATCAGGGGATCCCTTAGAAGAGCGCCCATTTCCTCAATCTGGGCATTGAATTTTCTTCCTTAAGCCTAGGAGGCCAGAATATGAAACTGAAGGAAGATTTAGGCCCTACTCCTAATTAATATCGGCACATGCCCCTCAGGGCATTTGTCAAGTTCTTGTATGTATATAAAACTTATCTCTGGTTACAAGTGTTCATGAGGAAATTAGTTTTCCAATCTTCAATGCTTTTAAGATTCTTTAAAAGCTATTTTACTGATCGTTCATCCTTGTTTGCAGTAGGAAAGTTGAACCAGTTCAACCTGCAACTGCTATTACTGGGAACCACAGTAGGTTGAAATTTGACTATTTCATTTACCTAAGACTTATATATTCAAATTTGCAGAAAATCCCTTTATGCCTTTAATGACAGTCTCTCACCACTTTAGTCAGAGCATTCCATCAACCATGGAACGACACCTCTCTCATTAGGATAAACTTTATCCCACCAAGCCTTATAAAAGTCTACATACAGTGGGCCCTCCACATCCACAGGTTTCACATCTGCGGGTTCTGTATCCTCAAATTCAACCAAGTAAGGATTGAAAATATTAGGAAAAAAATATTCTAGAAAGTTCCAAAAGCCAAACTTGAATTTGCTGTGCACCACCAACTATTTACATAGCATTTACACTGTATTAGGTATTATAAGTAATCTAGAAATGACTTAAAGTATATGGGAGGATGTGCTTAGGTTCTATGAGAGTACTATGCCACTGTACATAAGGGACTTGAGCATCTGTGGATTTTGGTATCTGTACCAGGTGTGTGTGGAGGTGGTGAGTCCTGGAACCAATCTTCTGAGGATATTGAGGGAGGATTGTATCTGGTCTGCCCAGATCTCTCTCTGGCCATTAGAAATTCTAAAATAACAGATGGTTTTTGTCTAGTCCCCAACAGCTCTTCTTGGTCAAGAATTCTCTTTGTTTACTAACATAGTGAAGCCCACAATTATTTCTCCTTTCTGCCGGGTGAAATAGTCAGTGAGGAAAATTAAGACCTTATTTGTTTAAAATAAAAATAAGTACTGGAAACCTGGCAATGCTCTGTAATATGATTTACTTTTTCATCTCAGCTTTTTCAGAGTATGGAATTGAGATCTAAATCTTGATCATGGCTTTGAAATTTAATTGTATTCTGTCTCTCTAAATTTACAGATTGTTGAGTATTCCTGCTGCAACCCAGATGTCAGCCCTCATGTTTCTTACTTTGTGTTAACTTTACAAACAGGCTGAATTGACCCTTTCTGGACCCAAGGACATATCTGATTGACCAGTCTAGTCATAAAATGTCAACAAGTATTTTAAAATTTCCCATGTCATCCAGACTACTCACTTGAATCAATTAATATAAATTTTATTTAATTTGAAATTAGTTTATGTATTTTTTTCAGCATCATCATCATTTTTAATTTTCAGCACCCATCTTCATATGGTTAAGAGGTTCTATACTGGAGAAAAACTGCCTCATTTCAGCTCCTACTTCCAATATTTAATAGGTTGGCTCCAACAAGTTACTTAGCATTTGTTGTTTCACTATTTCTTCATTTGTAAGAGAATGACATTAATACCTATCTCATAATGTTATTTCAGAATAAAATAGTTAATCTTTACAAACTGAAGGGAACACAGTAAGCCTTGAGATGTTAACTCTTATTGTGATTTTAGTGTAAAATTATGATATTTTATTTTTATTATATATTGAACAATTATACAAAAGATTATGCTCTCATGAATTTGTGCTCCTCACCTATTATATTACAAATTGCATTCATGTTATAATTTAAAATACATGTTCCACATTTTCTTCAATATAACTTAATAAGCAATAGTATCTCTTATTTAATATTATGTTATTAAATATGAATGACTAATTTCGGTCTAGTCTAGTAAAGTTTGTGCACTACTAGATTTCTCTTATCTTAGAACATTTATCAATTTTATTTATTTATTTATTTACAGTGGATAACAATAACACAAATTTATTATTTTATAATTCTGAAGGTCACAAATCTAAAATAGGTCTCACTGGGCTAAAATAAATCTTGATCTGGGACTTCCCAGCCTCCAGATTGTGAAAGAAGAAATTCTGTTGTTTAAGCCACTCAGTCTATGGTTTGTTATGGCATCCTGAACTTACGAATCCAGATTTGTTCCTTCTAGATGTTCTAGGGGAGAATTTGTTTCCTTGCCTTGTTCAATTTTTATTTCCTTTGGCCATGCTCCATGGCATGGGGTCGGGGAACTCCCCTGACCAGGGGTCAAACCCGTGACCCCTACATTGGGAGCACGATGTCTTAACCACTGGACCACCAGGGAAGTCCCACCTTATTCAATTTCTAAAGGATCAATTTATTAATTACCTTGTATATTTTTCTAGATTTTAATCTTGACAAAAATCTTTAAAAATCTAGATTCATTTTACCGAATGGGCAATCTTTTGCCAATGATAGTGAGGTGGGATTCCATTTTAAAGCCATTCATTTCCAGTATCTTAGTTAAGTGCCTTCCATATTTAATCTTGATATGTTGAAATAATACAACTTTCAGGATAATAAAAAATAAGGATGCAGATAGAGACAAACTTAAATGCATTTCAGATATGGACAGAGGCTCAGACCCAGATAGGAAACATACACAAGTGCCCTCAGTTTCACGAAGCGTCTATTTAGTGAAAATAGATTCCTTGGCAGAGTCAGCTGTGGTGACCAGGTGGACAAAGCTCATGCCACAAAAACAATACGGGCATACATATGTTTTAATTTTGTAAACACAAAACCATCTTGAAAGCTCTATTTTTTGCCAAACAAAAGCATTCTTAAAAATAGCTTTAAACTAAAAACATATTCAGGATGTTTTTCAAAAGCAATCACTGTCTGAAAAAAAATATCACTGCTTATTAAACATCTAAAAATCATCTAAAACATTATTATAGGATTTTTACTATGCTATTTTAGAGGAAGCTTTAGAAATGTAATAAACGGAATGTGAAACAACAAAAACAAATCATCATTTATCGATATTACTATGCTTTTAAGCTGTACAACAAACTTCAGACTTACTGATAGTTTTGGAATTTAATAATTGCTGTAAGAAACAACATAAAAGAAATTCATCATTGATCAATGTCCATCCTTGGAGTTAACAAATACATAAAATCACTAGTAACTGGTGCCATCTTGATATAATGAAAAACAATGCTTATGAATAAATTTTGGTATGGTCAATTTTCAAAGGTCAAAATAATCAATCATTTCAAATTATTAAATTCAAATTATATCTGTTCTAAAATTGTCTGTAGGGTTAAAATTTGAGGTGCAATACAGATAATTCACATTAAAGCAAATTACTAACATTAAACATTTTGAAATAGGGAACACAGGCTGCATTAATTAAAGGATGTATATCCAGCAGCACAGCCATCAAAAATATCCAGACCAGAAATCATGGAAAAACTTGCACTTATTAAAAACAATACAACTACAGAGTATTGGAACACATTTTTGAAATATCAATCAAACAATTTAAAAGTGTTAAAAGCAATTTTAACTATATCCAAGATAACTCAGAGATATGTTAGGGAATTCAGAGAAGTATTTTAATGACTCAAACAGAAAAGGGATCACTTGCTGTTTAAAAGTAACTGAAACAATTTTACAACCCTGTGAAGAACTGCGAATTTTTTATAGAGTTATTTTCTAAAGAAAAGCAACTTACTATAGAAAGTTACTTAACAACCGAAATAAATTTGAAAAGAAATTCTACATCAATAGAATTTCATACCATCCTATCATTTACTTTTAAATCAGAGCTTATTAATCATGGCACTTAATTTTCACATCACCTTGTTTAAATAGGGAGGAAGTAATAGATTTCTATCTATAGACATAAATAGAATAAATGAATATAAAAACTAAACTGTTCACATTCTTTTGTATCATCGCTTTTCTTGGTGGCCTCACTGAGTCAAAAATAGTAAAATTTTATCAGTTATTATAGTAACAACTAACTGTCTTTCATTCAATAGCTAGATGCATATAATGCAACTTTCTTATTCATTTATAATAATGTTAAATTTCTATATAAACATATGTTCTCTTCAAATCTTATCCAAGGCTACCCATATATATATATATATATTTTTTTTTTTTTTTCAGTACGCAGGTCTTTCACTGCTGTGGCCTCTCCCGTTGCGGAACACAGGCTCTGGATGCACAGACCCAGCGGCCATGGCTCACGGGCCCAGCCGCTCCGCGGCATGTGTGATCCTCCCGGACCGGGACACGAACCCGTGTCCCCTGCATCGGCAGGTGGACTCTCAACAACTGCGCCACCAGGGAAGCCCTAAGGCCACCCATATTTAACTGTGTAAATGATACAAAAGCTAAACTAAACCATCTGAAGTACATGAACTCACTATTAGGTCACTGGATAATTTAAAATAAATGTACTTTATAGTAAACTTTATCACATGCGGTTTCCCATTCAAAACTGCACTACTTTGTTTGAACTGTATACATTTAGTATTGTAATCTAGATCAAAGCTAATAATCAGAATAGTCTGTAGTTTTTGGTTAATTTAGTATAGATAAAATAATTTAATGGCTTCTTAATGGAGATCATCCACATTTGACAACACCGTATTACTGTATGTGTTTGTGCACATGTGTGTGTTTGTATATATGCATTGTTGCTTAGAAAACACAACTCAAATGAGAAATGAGGTTATAATAAAACTTCTTATTAAAATTCAAATAACAGGAATATAGACATGACATATGAATATTTATTGAGGAAAAGTAGAGGAAATTGTTTATCTTGATATTTTTATATTATATTTTTGGAGTACCTATATAAAATATACAATTAAATAATTCACAAAGGTGCCTGAAAATTGAAATAATCTTTTTCTTCTTTGATTAATTGAAGAAAAATAACTGAAAATAAAATCAGATTTCTGAGTGTCTAATCTATTCCTGTATTTTTATTTCATAAACTGCTCAAGGAAATAAAAGAAAAAAAATACTTTGGCAAAATTGTTATCCTTCTCTCTCAGGTTAAAAAAAAATAATGCATACCCAGTGAATTTAATTACTTTAGCCCAATCCTGTTTCCCAGTTTCCCCACTGCTGATCCACCTTATTTTGTACTACTTAGTGTATTCCTGCATTTTTATAATTTGTTTTCCTTTGAGAAGAAGCAGTTTGGTCAGCACTGTTGTCAACAGCATTCTCTGAGATATGCAAAGAATCAAACTGTGTAATTTTTAAAAAATTGATTAGAAAAAAGAAAAAGGAAGAAAAATGTTGTATCTACTCTACTCAAAACTTCTCTCCTAAATCCCTCTTCTCGCTTGTCTCTTCATTACTGCCTGGGAAGGCCAGGAC
This sequence comes from Mesoplodon densirostris, assembly GCF_025265405.1. NCBI lineage: Eukaryota > Metazoa > Chordata > Mammalia > Artiodactyla > Ziphiidae > Mesoplodon > Mesoplodon densirostris. Next base: position 96,908,806 of record NC_082661.1, read on the forward strand.
CACAGTTTACCTTCATTGTATAGAAAAAATATAATCTGTTTGTAAGAATTCCAACAGTCATAGAAAAATACTGCTTAGGAACAAAGTTGATTCTGTTTTTATTTATTTATTTATTTATTTATTTTTGTCCTTCTTTTTTTTTTTTTTTAATTTTACAAATTTAATCAGTTATACATATACATATGTTCCCATATCCCCTCCCTTTTGCGTCTCCCTCCCACCCTCCCTATCCCACCCCTCCAGGCGGTCACAAAGAACCGAGCTGATCTCCCTGTGCTCTGCGGCTGCTTCCCACTAGCTATCTACCTTACATTTGGTAGTGTATATATGTCCATGCCGCTCTTTCACTTTGTCACAGCTTACCCTTCCCCCTCCCCATATCCTCAAGTCCATGCTCTAGTAGGTCTGTGTCTTTATTCCTGTCTTACCCCGATGTTCTTGATGACATTTTTTTCTTAAATTCCATATATATGTGTCAGCATACAGTATTTGTCTTTCTCTTTCTGACTTACTTCACTCTGTATGACAGACTCTAGGTCCATCCACCTCATTACAAATAGCTCAATTTCATTTCTTTTTATGGCTGAGTAATATTCCATTGTATATATGTGCCACATCTTCTTTATCCATTCATCCGATGATGGACACTTAGGTTGTTTCCATCTCCGGGCTATTGTAAATAGGGCTGCTATGAACATTTTGGTACATGTCTCTTTTTGAATTATGGTTTTCTCAGGGTATATGCCCAGTAGTGGGATTGCTGGGTCATATGGTAGTTCTATTTGTAGTTTTTTAAGGAACCTCCATACTGTTCTCCATAGTGGCTGTACCAATTCACATTCCCACCAGCAGTGCAAGAGTGTTCCCTTTTTTCCACACCCTCTCCAGCATTTATTGTTTCTAGATTTTTTGATGATGGCCATTCTGACTGGTGTGAGATGATATCTCATTGTAGTTTTGATTTGCATTTCTCTAATGAGTAAAGATGTTGAGCATCCTTTCATGTGTTTGTTGGCTGTCTGTATATCTTCTGTGGAGAAATGTCTATTTAGGGCTTCTGCCCATTTTTGGATTGGGTTGTTTGTTTTTTTGCTATTGAGCTGCATGAGCTGCTTATAAATTTTGGAGATTAATCCTTTGTCAGTTGCTTCATTTGCAAATATTTTCTCCCATTCTGAGGGTTGTCTTTTGGTCTTGTTTATGGTTTCCTTTGCTGTGCAAAAGCTTTGAAGTTTCATTAGGTCCCATGTGTTTATTTTTGTCTTTATTTCCATTTCTCTAGGAGGTGGGTCAAAAAGGATCTTGCTGTGATTTATGTCATAGAGTGTTCTGCCTATGTTTTCCTCTAGGAGTTTGATAGTGTCTGGCCTTACATTTAGGTCTTTAATCCATTTTGAGCTAATTTTTGTGTATGGTGTTAGGGAGTGATCTAATCTCATACTTTTACATGTCCCTGTCCAGTTTTCCCAGCACCACTTATTGAAGAGACTGTCCTTTCTCCACTGTACATTCCTGCCTCCTTTATCAAAGATAAGGTGACCATATGTCCGTGGGTTTATCTCTGGGCTTTCTATCCTGTTCCATTGATCTATCTTTCTGTTTTTGTGCCAGTACCATACTGTCTTGATTACTGTAGCTTTGTAGTATAGTCTGAAGTCAGGGAGCCTGATTCCTCCAGCTCCATTTTTCGTTCTCAAGATTGCTTTGGCTATTCGGGGTCTTTTGTGTTTCCATACAAATTGTGAAATTTTTTGTTCTAGTTCTGTGAAAAATGCCATTGGTAGTTTGATAGGGATTGCATTGAATCTGTAGATTGCTTTGGGTAGTAGAGTCATTTTCACAATGTTGATTCTTCCAATCCAAGAACATGGTACATCTCTCCATCTATTTGTATCATCTTTAATTTCTTTCATCAGTGTCTTATAATTTTCTGCATACAGGTCTTTTGTCTCCTTAGGTAGGTTTATTCCTAGATATTTTATTCTTTTTGTTGCAATGGTAAATGGGAGTGTTTCCTTGATTTCACTTTCAGATTTTTCATCATTAGTATATAGGAATGCCAGAGATTTCTGTGCATTAATTTTGTATCCTGCAACTTTACCAAATTCATTGATTAGCTCTAGTAGTTTTCTGGTAGCATCTTTGGGATTCTCTATGTATAGTATCATGTCATCTGCAAACAGTGACAGCTTTACTTCTTCTTTTCCCATTTGGATTCCTTTTATTTCCTTTTCTTCTCTGATTTCTGTGGCTAAAACTTCCAAAACTATGTTGGATAAGAGTGGTGAGAGTGGGCAACCTTGTCTTGTTCCTGATCTTAGTGGAAATGGTTTCAGTTTTTCACCATTGAGGACGATGCTGGCTGTGGGTTTGTCATATATGGCCTTTATTATGTTGAGGAAAGTTCCCTCTATGCCTACTTTCTGCAGGGTTTTTATCATAAATGGGTGTTGAATTTTGTCAAAAGCTTTCTCTGCATCTATTGAGATGATCATATGGTTTTTCTCCTTCAACTTGTTAATATCGTGTATCACATTGATTGATTTGCGTATATTGAAGAATCCTTGCATTCCTGGAATAAACCCCACTTGATCATGGTGTATGATCCTTTTAATGTGCTGTTGGATTCTGTTTGCTAGTATTTTGTTGAGGATTTTTGCATCTATGTTCATCAGTGATATTGGCCTGTAGTTTTCTTTCTTTGTGACATCCTTGTGTGGTTTTGGTATCAAGGTGATGGTGGCCTCGTAGAATGAGTTTGGGAGTGTTCCTCCCTCTGCTATATTTTGGAAGAGTTTGAGAAGGATAGGTGTTAGCTCTTCTCTAAATGCTTGATAGAATTCGCCTGTGAAGCCATCTGGTCCTGGGCTTTTGTTTGTTGGAAGATTTTTAATCACAGTTTCAATTTCAGTGCTTGTGATTGGTCTGTTCATATTTTCTATTTCTTCCTGATTCAGTCTTGGCAGGTTGTGCATTTCTAAGAATTTGTCCATTTCTTCCAGGTGGGCCATTTTATTGGCATAGAGTTGCTTATAGTAATCTCTCATGATCTTTTGTATTTCTGCAGTGTCAGTTGTTACTTCTCCTTTTTCATTTCTAATTCTATTGATTTGAGTCTTCTCCCTTTTTTTCTTGATGAGTCTGGCTAATGGTTTATCAATTTTGTTTATCTTCTCAAAGAACCAGCTTTTAGTTTTATTGATCTTTGCTATCGTTTCCTTCATTTCTTTTTCATTTATTTCTGATCTGATTTTTATGATTTCTTTCCTTCTGCTAACTTTGGGATGTTTTTGTTCTTCTTTCTCTAATTGCTTTAGGTGCAAGGTTAGGTTGTTTATTCGAGATATTTCCTGTTTCTTAAGGTGGGGTTGTATTGCCATAAACTTCCCTCTTAGAACTGCTTTTGCTGCATCCCATAGGTTTTGGGTCGTCGTGTCTCCATTGTCATTTGTTTCTAGGTATTTTTTAATTTCCTCTTTGATTTCTTCAGTGATCACTTCGTTATTAAGTAGTGTATTGTTTAGCCTCCATGTGTTTGTATGTTTTACAGCTCTTTCCCTGTAATTGATATCTAGTCTCATAGCATTGTGGTCGGAAAAGATACTTGATACAATTTCAATTTTCTTAAATTTACCAAGGCTTGATTTGTGACCCAAGATATGATCTATCCTGGAGAATGTTCCATGAGCACTTGAGAAAAATGTGTATTCTGTTGTTTTTGGATGGAATGTCCTATAAATATCAATTAAGTCCATCTTGTTTAATGTATCATTTAAAGCTTGTGTTTCCTTATTTATTTTCATTTTGGATGACCTGTCCATTGGTGAAAGTGGGGTGTTAAAGTCCCCTACTATGATTGTGTTACTGTCGATTTCTCCTTTTATGGCTGTTAATATTTCCCTTATGTATTGAGGTGCTCCTATGTTTGGTGCATAAATATTTACAATTGTTATATCTTCTTCTTGGATAGATCCCTTGATCATTATGTAGTGTCCTTCTTTGTCTCTTCTAATAGTCTTTATTTTAAAGTCTATTTTGTCTGATATGAGAATTGCTACTCCAGCTTTCTTTTGGTTTCCATTTGCATGGAATATCTTTTTCCATCCCCTTACTTTCAGTCTGTATGTATCTCTAGGTCTGAAGTGGGTCTCTTGTAGACAGCATATATATGGGTCTTGTTTTTGTATCCATTCAGCCAGTCTGTGTCTTTTGGTGGGAGCATTTAGTCCATTTACATTTAAGGTAATTATTGATATGTATGTTCCTATTCCCATTTTCTTAATTGTTTTGGGTTCGTTATTGTAGTTCTTTTCCTTCTGTTGTGTTTCTTGCCTAGAGAAGTTCCTTTAGCATTTGTTGTAAAGCTGGTTTGGTGGTGCTGAACTCTCTCAGCTTTTGCTTGTCTGTAAAGGTTTTAATTTCTCCATCAAATCTGAATGAGATCCTTGCTGGGTAGAGTAATCTTGGTTGCAGGTTTTTCTCCTTCATCACTTTAAGTATGTCCTGCCACTCCCTTCTGGCTTGTAGAGTTTCTGCTGAGAGATCAGCTGTTATCCTGATGGGGATTCCCTTGTGTGTTATTTGTTGTTTTTGCCTTGCTGCTTTTAATATGATTTCTTTGTGTTTAATTTTTGACAGTTTGATTAATATGTGTCTTGGTGTATTTCTCCTTGGATTTATTCTGTATGGGACTCTCTGTGCCTCCTGGACTTGATTAACTATTTCCTTTCCCATATTAGGGAAGTTTTCAACTATAATCTCTTCAAATATATTCTCAGTCCCTTTCTTTTTCTCTTCTTCTTCTGGAACCCCTATAATTCAAATGTTGGTGCGTTTAATGTTGTCCCAGAGGTCTCTGAGACTGTCCTCAATTCTTTTCATTCTTTTTTCTTTATTTTGCTGTGCAGCAGTTATTTCCACTATTTTATCTTCCACCTCACTTATCCGTTCTTCTGCCTCAGTTATTCTGCTATTGATCCCATCTAGAGTATTTTTTATTTCATTTATTGTGTTTTTAATCGATGCTTGATTCGTCTTTAGTTCTTCTAGGTCCTTGTTAACTGTTTCTTGCATTTTGTCTATTCTATTTCCAAGATTTTGGATCATCTTTACCATCATTATTCTGAATTCTTTTTCAGGTAGACTGCCTATTACCTCTTCATTTGTTAGGTCTGGTGGGTTTTTATCTTGCTCCTTCTCCTGCTGTGTGTTTTTCTGTCTTCTCATTTTGCTTATGTTACTGTGTTTGGGGTCTCCGCTTTGCAGGCTGCAGGTTCGTAGTTCCCGTTGTTTTTGGTGTCTGTCCCCAGTGGCTAAGGTTGGTTTAGTGGGTTGTGTAGGCTTCTTGGTGGAGGGGACTACTGCCTGTGTTCTGGTGGATGAGGCTGGATCTTGTCTTTCTGGTGGGCAGGTCCACGTCTGGTGGTGTGTTTTGGGGTGTTTGCGGACTTTTTATGATTTGAGGCAGCCTCTCTGTTAATGGGTAGTGTTGTGTTCCTGTCTTGCTAGTTGTTTGGCATAGGGTGTCCAGCACTGTAGCTTGCTGGTCGTTGAGTGAAGCTGGGTGCTGGTGTTGAGATGGAGATCTCTGGAAGATTTTCGCCGTTTGATATTATGTGGAGCTGGGAGGTCTCTTGTGGACCAGTGTCCTGAAGTTCGCTCTCCCACCTCAGAGGCACAGCACTGACACCTGGCTCCTCAATTTGGGATGATTTGTTGTCTATTCATGTATTCCACAGATGCAGGGTACATCAAGTTGATTGTGGAGCTTTAATCCGCTGCTTCTGAGGCTGCTGGGAGAGGTTTCCCTTTCTCTTCTTTGTTCTCACAGCTCCTGGGTCTCAGCTTTGGATTTGGCCCCGCCTCTGCGTGTAGGTCGCCGGAGGGCGTCTGTTCTTTGCTCAGACAGGACAGGGTTAAAGGAGCAGCCTCTTCGGGGACTCTGGCTCACTCAGGCCGGGCGGGAGGGAGGGGCACAGAGTGCGGGGTGAGCCTGCAGCGGCAGAGGTCGGCGTGACGTCGCACCAGCCCGAGGCGCGCCGTGCGTTCTCCCAGGGAAGCCGCCCCTGGATCCCGGGACCCCGGCAGTGGCAGGCTGCACAGGCTCCCAGAAGGGCGGTGTGGACAGTGTCCTGCGCTCGCACACAGGCTTCTTGGCGGCGGTAGCAGCAGCCCCAGCGTCCCACGCCCGTCTCTGGGCTCCGCGCTTTCAGCCGCGACTCGCGCCCGTCTCTGGAGCTCCTTTACGCGGCGCTCTTAATCCCCTCTCCTCGCGCACCAGGAAACCAAGAGGGAAGAAAAAGTCTCCTGCTTCTTCGGCAGCTCCAGAGTTTTCCCGGACTCCCTCCCGGCTAGCTGTGGCACATTAGCCCCCTTCAGGCTGAGTTCTCGCCGCCAGTCCCAGTCCTCTCCCTGCGCTCTGACCGAAGCCCGAGCCTCTGCTCCAGCGCCGCCCACCCTGGCGGGGGAGCAGACAAGCCTCTCGGGCTGGTGAGTGCCGCTCGGCACCGCTCCTCTCTGCGGGAATCTCTCTGCTTTGCCCTACCCAGGTATGTGGGGAGTTTCTTGCCTTTTGGGAGGTCTGGGGTCTTCTGCCAGCGTTCAGTAGGTGTTCTGTAGGAGTTGTTGCACGTGTAGCTGTATTTCTGGTGTATCTGTGGGGAGGAAGGTGATCTCCGCGTCTTACTCTTCCGCCAACTTCCATGTGTCTAATTCTGTTTTTAAATTGAATATGCTTTACTTACAAAGAAAGTACATTACTGCTTGCAACTGCTATCAATTAAAATTGAAAATGTGAGTAATAATGAATCACATATATGTACAAATCTAGTTGTATTAATTAACAAAAATTACCAAATAGAAAAATGAAATAAATAATTATAGTCACAGTATTTCTCAAAATATTTGAGTAATTTCCAAAATACTCAGTTTTTCAAGTTACAATTCAAAAAGCTCTAAGCAGCTGTGGTACTGGATGATTAAAAGTGTGATACAATACACTACCATGTGTAAAATAGATAGCTAGTGGGAACATGCTGTATAGCACAGGGAGCTCAGCTCGGTGCTCTGTGATGACCTAGATGGGTGGCATGGGGGGAGGGAGGTCCAAGAGGGAGGGCATATATGTATACATGTAGCTGGTTCACTTTATTGTACAGCAGAAACTAACACAACATTGTAAAGCAATTATACTCCAATTAAAATAAAAAAAGAATTAGTAGTGAATAAAGAAGGATTTATAGATAATAAACTACATTCTTCTGACCAAATATAGAAAGGCAAACCGAACTAATTAATCATATTTTTTCTTGTTGTTGCAGAAATTTCTATAGAGTATGTTAATGGTGGTTAAATTCCTAGTTTTTTCTACAGTTTATAAAATACCAAGACATGATTTGTAAAAAAATACACAAATAAATTAAAATCACCCTAAACCATTATACTGGGAGACAGATAAAAAGATATGAATAAATTCAGAAATACATCATGTTCTTGAATCACATTACTTCATTTCATAAAAATGTCTAGTTTCCTCAAATTAACATAAGTGTGTTTGCACAAAATTTTGAGAAAATATGACAAAAAAGTGCCAAATAGTTTATAGTTCATATGAAGGAACATGCTTATTTCTATGAAAAGTATTTAAATAGAGTGAAAAATGAAAAGCATGACCTAATTCATTAAACTATATCATGAAATAACTCAATAAATATTAAAAATTATAACAAATGACAAAAATTACCTTTCAATTTAATTGAAAAATGAGATCATATATAAAAATGCCTTGGACTAATTGCATATATATCTGGAATAAAACATAGGAGATAACCACAAAAGTACTAAAGTAAATTTAAAATTGTTAACAATTTTAGTGTAAACTAACGATCTATTCAATAAATATAAGAACTGTGTAAAATCAAGATGTGTAGGTTGTACACTTTTTAAGAAAATAGTATATTTTCTGGAAAGTAAACATTCAATAAGTTAAAACAAAAAATCCCCTCTAAGGTGGGAGAAAATTTATGTCTGAAATTGGATTGCTTTACCATTAAAGTTATATACTAACATATAGGATAACATTGAATTTAAAAGAACAGACTCTAGGATTGGCTGCATAAGTTTATATAATGATTCAATTTATTTGTTTTGTGATACGTACAAGTTAATTAGCCTGTCAGGTTTCTCATTTGAGAATGAGGATCATAATTTACATATATATAACTTAGAGCTCTGTTTGAAATTGTATATCAGTATTATGCATGGCAGATGGTAAATGTTTAATACTTGTTAATCTTATTACTTATGTGTCAACTTTTAGAGTCCTTACAAATCATTAAGAAAAAAATCTTGGAAAAGTGAGCAAAGGGCATATAAGAATGCAATTAAGAGATAAGGAAACATAGAACCAAGAAAATTATCTTTAATTAGATTGATAACATTAAAGACTGGAATTTCTACAATTTTTTTGGAATTTGGAAGTTTCTATTCAATTTTATGCTTGCTAAAGACTTTGACCAAGTAATTACGCTCTTGAGAATCTATTTGGAATTAAATATGTCTCCATAAGAGATATATTTAAGGATTTTTACTGCAGTCTGTATTGATAAAAAAAAAAGACAAATAAAATGAAGAGAGAGAGAGAGAGAGAGAGAGAAGGAGAGAAAGGACAAAACTCAAAAGCAACTTGAATGCATGATAATAGAGAAATGGTTAGAGTAATTATGCTGTATTCACATGTGCCCCATTGTTGGGCTTGACCACCTGCGATATGGCTCAGTGTCTTACGATGTGCCCTTTGCTCATATATGAGGACAGTGTAGCAGAGGGACTCAGCAGTCAGCCTAGGTCACAGAATAAGTACACATGGACACTAAATGCCAAGTGACCTACAGCCTGGAGCAGAATTTCAGTTGACTGTAGCTTTCATATAAAGTGAGTCAGAAATAAGATTTTGTTGTTGTAAGACACAGAGATTCGGTGGTTATTTGCTTTTGTCCCAAAGGCTAACAATCCTACAATGACATATTCTAAACCTATTGAAATAATTAGACATATGATATATAGTAACAGAGATATGACAATATATGTATTTGTATGTGTGCATGTGTGTGTGCAATTATAATGTGCAACTTACAGAGTAGTCTCTAAATTCTGACCTTTCTTTTAAAAATATGTGAAAAATATTTGTATGTATATGTGTTTTGAATGTGTATGAGTATTAAGAATTATAGGTATAGAAAAGAACCAAACTTTAATTTTGGTTTATATGAAAAAGGAAATAGTGGTGATGGTGGGTCAGAAGAACTGGATTGAAGATAAGATTATTCATTTTTACACATTTATTTATCTTGTCAAACTAGCCTGGATTGCTTGTATAATTAAGAACAACAACAGCAACAATAATAATAATACAAAAAGAACTTGTAGTGAAAATTTGGTATGAAGATATTTTACACCATTTTATTTCTTTAAAAATCATTGCAAATATTCTTACAAGAAAATTTTAAAGGTCTAGAAATACTTACTTCAATTAAAAATTGAAATGACCCCTACTAACAAATTTTTTTTTTCTAAAACCTAGAAAGTTTGGACCAAATCTTGGGTGAAAACTGAGAGATGATGCAAACTTTCTCAAAATGTAATTTTCAGGTGAATGACCTAGGGAACAGAAAAAAAAAAAAGAGAGAGAGAGAGAGAGACTGTTCTCATAGAGATGCAAAATAGCCCACAGCTGAATTGCAAGAGGGAACCTGAAAGACCAGCTAGCTTTCATTGTCTAGGAAGAAAACACTCTTGAGTATAGTGACATTTCTCTTATCTGAAGGCAGTATAGAAGGAAGAGAAAGCATTGATCACAACACAATATTGAGAATTCAGAACAAAGGTTTTTTTCTGTGAACTATATTGACCTAATGAAAGAGAGGAAAATGAGGGAAGATGATCTATCTGGAATGGAGGATATAATGGATGGGGTCCGTAGTAGGTAGGGCAGAAAATTAAAACTGGTGAAGTTTCAGACTACTCTGGTCTCCTCCACCCACTACACATTGATTACTTTCTTTGATGGATACTTATGACTTAACCTGTAAGCAACAAATAAACACCTAGAGTATTTACTGAATTTTGATGTAAAGGGAAGAATCCTGGAGATATTTGTTATTAAATAAATGGCAAAACATCCCAGAGCACATTCAAGTCCAGAAAATTGTCGAGCAAATTCTACAAAATTTTGAGGGAGAACAAACATGACACATGACTTTGGTGCCCTATCAAATTGTCATCCAAATAAAAGGTCATAAAAGCAACTGATGGAAATTTTAAATCATGTAAGAATTTAGGAAATATGTCAGCCTTGAGTGAATCTTGATTTTAATTTAAAAAAGGATGTTAATAACAAAATCCAGCATAGCTAGAGGGGAATCGTAACAAAAAATATGGAAATGGGGGACCTTATTAAATTGACTAGTATTGGCATTTAATACGTTTAAGTACTAAAGAGAGAAAACAATTGTGGGGCCTGGGTATAAAATATAATTATTTTGGAAATATAAATAACACAATTTTGAGCTAAGAGATGTAAAACAGATATAAGCATGCTTTCTGTACTTATTAAGCAGCAAAATAATTGTAGTAATAATGATAGTCACAAATGATAACAAAAACAAAACCAAAAACCTAACCTTCTAAATGCTTTCATAATCTATTTTTTTATGTTTGGGACACACTTATACTCTCAAAATAATAATCATTGTTCACTGGAAATTAAAATTTAAGTAGGTATCCTAATTGTACCTGACAATCTTATTTGAGGAGGTGTATTTGCTGGAGACTTAAACAAACCTAAAAATATAAAATATGATGTTGAATTGCATCCCGTTTGGCACAAAAATAGCTGTTAATAATATTTTGAGGACAATGGGGAAATGTGAATATGAATTAGGTATTGGAAAATGAAAAAGTATTGGCGTGAAATAAGGTGATTGTTAACTAAAAAATGCCAGGTGATATTATGTACGGTATGAACTCCTAATTATATTCTTCTAACCTGCAGTATTTAATCCTCATATAATATATATATTTTTTGCTTGTCATTTTCTGACCACTCTATCACACCACTTTATTTAAAAATATGTAAATTGAAATTTAATATATTCAAAATTTTTCCTTGGACTATGAACTTTTTTTTTTGAATTTTATTTTATTTTTTTATACAGCAGGTTCCTATTAGTTATCTATTTTACACATATTAGTGTATATATGTCAATCCCAATCTTCCAATCCATCCCATCCCCCACTTCCCCCCTTGGTAATCATAAGTTTGTTTTCTACATCTGTGACTCTATTTCTCCTTTACAAATAAGTTCATCTGTACTATTTTTGTAGATTCCACAGATAAGCAATATTATATGATTTTGTCTTTCTCTTTCAGACTTACTTAACTCTGTAGGACAATCTCTAGGTCCACCCAAGTTGCTGCAAATGATATTATTTTGGTCCTTTTTACGGCTCAGTAATATTCCATAGTATATATGTACCACATCTTCTTTATCTATTCCTCTGTCGATGGACATTTAGGTTGCTTCTATGTCCTGGCTATTGTAAACAGTGTTGCAATGAACACTGGCATGCATGCATCCTTTAGAATTATGGTTTTCTCCAGATATATGTCCAGGAGTGGGATTGCTGGGTCATATGGTAGCTCTATTTTTACCTAAATGTAAGGCTGGATACTATAAAACTCTTAGAGGAAAACATAGGCAGAACACTCTTTGACATAATCACAGCAAGATCTTTTATGATCCACCATCTAGAATAATGAAAATAAAAACAAAAATAAACAAATGGGACCTAATGAAACTTAAAAGCGTTTGCACAGCAAAGGAAACCATAAACAAAATTAAAAGACAACCCTCAGAATGGGAGAAAATATTTGCAAATGAAGCAACTGACAAGGGATTAATCTTCAAAATATACAAACAGCTCAATATCAAAAAAACAAACAACCCAATCAAAAAATGGGCAGAAGACCAAATAGACGTTTCTCCAAAGAAGACATACAAATGGCCAATAGGCACATGAAAAAATGCTCAACATGACTAATTATTAGTGAAATGCAAATCAAAAGTGCAATGAGGTATCACCTCACACCAGTCAAAATGGCCATCATCAAAAAATCTACAAACAACAAATACCGGAGAGGGTGTGGAGAAAAGGGAATCCTCCTACACTATTGGTGGGAACTCACTGGTACAATTAATTGGTACAGCCACTATGGAGAACAGTATGGAGGTTTCTTAAAAAAAACCTAATTCATCACCTTCTAAATTGCTACACAATTTTTTATTTTGCTTCTTTTTCAAAGAAGGCAGAGATTGTTATTTACTGTGTCTACTGCTGTAGCTCCATGATGTAGATTATTTTTTGACAAATAATAACTACCAAATAATTTTTTTTTAGTAAATGAATATGTAGCCAAGGTTTTTGTTGATATTAATGATTATGTTTTTAAGATAATAAACAAAATGTTACTGAAATGGTACCAATAAACTGGAAAAGGATGAAAAGAAAGGGAGGATATGTTAAGATATCTGGGAATATGAAAAATTGTTACTTGCAGAGCACTGGTAGAGAGATGACATCAGAAAGAAGGACCATACTCCCATTTTAATAAGAGGATGGAAAAAAAGGATGTTTATGGATATATGTAGTTTATAGATTTAGCGGCTAGATGTTGAGAAATTTATCATTTGAAAGTTTCTTTTGTTCTCTGTTTACTTTGACAATGTAATCATAGCCTTAGAATTAGCTGGGAGTTGGAAAATCAAACTTTTAAGTAAAGTGTAAGATAATTGAAAGAGTTGTAGAAAATTAAAAGAGCTGAATAGGCAAAAGTAGACTTATTGAAAAGTATACAGTGATGTACATTATATATGGTAGATTGGTATGTATTATAATAAAATCAGTCCACTACTTTCATTGATCCTCTGCAGAAGTGTCAAGTAGTCTGGAATCCTAGCTTATTTATAGAAGGATTTTGTTTGAAATATAAGAATACTATGAGAATCCCAGTGAAATGATAGGTGTCTTAGTCAAATGAGAGTTAGTAGATTGACCAGGGACTTCAAACTGCAGAGAGTGGAACATCAAGCCAAAAGGCAGTTGACAGATGGGAAAAGAAAATGTAATAACATTAAAAGACTGCTGGTCCAGAACTTATTGAAACTTTTAGAAGTTTAGCAGTTTGGAGTGGTGACTGTGGGCATGGCAGGTAGATGTAGAATAGAAGAAATAAGCAGATCTAGGAAATGATCATCGTTGTTAAGGGATTGGTCATTCATACAAATCAAGTCTATAGTTTGGAGGTGGAGAAAGAGAGACATTGTGATTCAGATTTCAAGACCTTTAATTAATGTTATTGGTAAATTTGAAGAGATTATTGGTAGATAACAAAATAAGTTTTAAAAGTAGAGAATAGTAAACTAAATGAAACAAGCCCAACATCATAATTCTTCTTGATTATTATTTTATTTTGTTTTGAAAGAAAATAGTTATCAAATTGCCAGCCTGGGGTCTTGGAGCAAGGGGAAGGGTGACTGAATGACACAGAACTCATCACAAGAACCTGAGATACATTTGTGTGGTAAACTTGAGCTATTCTTTGTGTGGTCAAAGGGTAGCCTCCTTTTGTGGAAGCTCTTAGGGAAACAAAGTCCTTAGTGAAACCTAGATTTCATTTTGAGCAGCGAAAGCTTAGGGAAGTGAGTTTATGTTTGTTTAATAAGAAGCTTAAGAGGGCATGTTGGAGAGAGAGAGAGACTAAGGATTTTAGTCAAAGAAAAGGGAAGAGTAAAATAATTGGTGATGAACAGAGAGGGGATAAGATGATCAGAGTGGAGAGTGAGGGTTTGAAATTTGTGTTGAGACTAAGGAAATGAGCAAGACAGTCTTGACGTACTTAGCTATTTGTCAGGCTAACACATTTCAGTGATCTTTAGATGGTATAAACAGGTTACTCTGAATTCAGCTGTGGCTAGAATCTCATTTTCCTTTGATCTTCAGGGATGGAAACCAGCAGGCTGTGAAGAGTGATTCTAACTGGCTGCCCAGCCAGTCAGGCCTGACAAGGGCTGGCATTTTGCTCTGTCCTCAGCCTTGCTGATTTGGTGAGGTATTTTCAAAACTACATAAAGAGTCTTATTGTAGAATTTTGGACACTGAAAAATTTACATTGTTTCCAAAGTGTTGGGTGGGGATAAAGTTCCATTTACTTGGTGTCAGTTCCTACCTATGTCTGGTAAAATGGATTTAAACTCACAAAAATTAAGGATAATCTACATGCAAAAAGCACCAAGCACCAAACTTAAAAACATGAACAATTTCTACCTTATCAATTTACTTTAAAAGTAATGTATTAAAGGAAAACTTTGGGGGAAGATTGTGAGTAAATATACAAGTTCTTTTTAAAATTTTTCAACCCCCAAAGCATTTGTTGGTCCATAGATAATTTTATTTGAAAACTCAATGTTGTTTATCATGATGGTCACAAAATACACCTCCTCCCATATTTTGGTGTTTAAAATACTGCAAAGTATAAAGTGGTTTAAAATGTAAGTATAAAAATATACAATGTATATTATTAATATAGAAAAATAGCATTAAAGTTATCCAGATTGAAATAAATATTCATGCTATGTTTAATGTATTTTTTAATATTCTGTGTTTATTGTTTTCCAGAAGAGAATTTTTCCTGAACTACTGAAATCCTTTTGCTATTATGCTCCAATCTTTTTTAAAAAATCAAACTAAAGTGATCTTATTTGTAGCAAATTTTGAGTATGGCTGATTTTTTTTTTATAAATAAAATAAATGGTAACTATGTTTAGTAGGTAACTTCAAAATGTGTGATTTTAATTCTTTTCTTTAAAATGACTATTTAGTTTTTTACAGCAATGTTAAATTAATTAATTTTCAAAAACTTTCTTGGTATTTATCTGTTTTTAAATTAGTATCCCTTAAATCTATCTACACATCATATAAATATACCATATCTGGGTCTTTCTTTAGAATAATTATGAAATACTTTATATTACCAATATGTTTTGTATATTGAGTTTGTTTTGAGTATTAGAATTACATATTATAGAATGAATCACTAGAGTCTAGCAGGGTGATGCAATGGAAGAAACATAAATAAAAATCAAATTTCCTAGCTTCTCTTTTTCTTTTTATTCCTAAAATAATAGTTTGATATTTGGCTTCTGACCAGGAAATATCCACTCCACTCTGTTCAAAGATGACTGATAATTCTTTATCAGGTTACAAAATGCGTCATTACACAATTAGAGTAAAAGACCCAGTAAAGATAAATTTAGGAAAGATAAAACACATAAATTCCCTGAGCCGGAAAGAAAGTGAACTATTCTTTTACTAACTAGATAGTGCTAGAGTTCTTGTTCATACATAAGTAGAGAAAATTAAGGTCCATAGAGCAGCACAGATTTATGGAAGAGCTTAATTCAGCCTACTTTTGATTCTATAGTCCCATACAGTAACAATGTTTCCTATAGTATGTCATCAAAGATTTTTACAGAACTAACAAAAACACTCATCTCAGTTTTCTCTACGTTTTGATCTGGTTTCTAGTAGCCATGATACCACCATAGAAATGTATCTCTTGATTCTTCACCCAATTATTAGCATCTTTGTACAAATTTGGGTTAATTTCTCTTTCAATGGCCTTTTCTCTATGAGATATATCTCAAACTCTCATTGCATTTGAACGAGGTTCTCATAACGCAGTGTAGCTTCTTGGTGAGAATAATTTTTTGTGTGTGTTTTTACTGTTTCTTAAGTCACCATGTCAATAATGCTACAGTCAAAACATTAAAGAAGCTTTAAATGTATGAAAAATTACTGATACAATAATAATTTTATAAAGTCTTACTATGAAAGAATTCTCAAGAATGATTAGAAGCTGCACCTATAGAATTTTATTGAAAATTTATGAATGTACTACATTTAAATTCATTTCTGTTCCTGAAATATAATAAAAGTTTAAGTAATTGAAATCTAGACAGTCTAAATTACAAATTAATCTTAAAATTTGGTTATGTTACTCATTCTGTTCTCATTTATGCAGAGGCAAGCATATAATTACTTTTGCAAATTTTCCCTCTATATCAGTCCACTTATTAATTCCCTCATAGTGTTTCTCCTTTGGAATAACTCACTTTACAAGAAATACACCAACAGTTATTATTACATAAATGTCTATCTTAATTATAACATCAATAATGATACTAATTTCTATATTTTTTGGCATATACCATTTGCTGGATTTTGAGCTAAATTTGTTAACTGTATTAACTTATTTGATCCTTACCACAATCCTATGAATGAAATACTACTATTATTTTCCTTTTACAGATGTAATGACTGAGTCTTAGAAAGTTTAAATTTATCATCCCAAATTGTACAATGAGAAAACATTAGAATTGAAACGTAAATTCAGGTAGGTTTACTTCAGAGCACAAATTTATAAATATTACCCTTTCATCTTAAATGGGTCAATAATGTGACATACTGAAGTGATTTCTTAAATAATGTCTTTATCATATCATGAGGTATTATTTAAATCCTTGTGCCTATTTATTGTACTATATAAGGGTGATTTAAATAGTGACATAAGGCCAAACGGTGTGACAGAAAGTGTTCAGGTCAGAAATCAGTATTTTCTGGCATTCCCCCATTTTTCTAAGCTTGATTTTTTTTTTTAACTTTTGGAAAATAATACTGATCTTTCAATTATTGGAGAGGATGATGTTAGACAATGTAATCTATGCATTGTATGTACATATTGATTATTAACATTGAGTAGTCAATCTATAAGACATAGAAGTCCAAGTTATGTGGAATAAAGAAATAGAAAGATGGGCAACAGTATATGAATTAATAAAATTTTAAAATTTGTTTTCTAATTCATATCTTCACTTTTCATATTTCTTCACTCTTATTCCATAAACTCCCATGAATAACTAAGTAAAATCATTACTATTGGTAGTAAACTGCCAACATGTTGCCTCATCTCCTTGAAAAATTAACTGGATGCCTTCCTTATCCTGCAGGGGCTCTGATACTCTATTCTGGGCAACACTATTTTCCCTATTCACTACCAGAAATGAGCCAACCTTGTGTAGTCCCAAATCTAGTGATCTTAGGACTTTATTGTCCACAAAGAAAATGGAAAAGAAAAGAAGAAAAAAGAGAATCTCTCTCTAAATACAATTGAATAAATAATAAATAGATAAATACATAAATTCTCATATATAAACAGGAGGTGATATGTTTATTTACATTAAAGCATGCTTGACTCAATAGCTTCCTGAAATATTTGCATTTTATCAGAGAAGAAAAACATCTTAAAAAGAAATGAATATTTAATACTGAATTCTATGAATTAGAAAATTGATATATACTAATATGTATAAAATGGATAACTAATAAGAACCTGCTGTATAAAAAAAATAAATAAAATAAAATTCAAAAATTAAAAAAAAAAGAAAAAAGAAAATCGACAGTACTTTTTCTCTAACTAATATATTTCCATTGAAGGGAAAGTTGTTAAATATTGTGTATTTGAGACCTTCAGGTTTCCTGGACATTAAATCCTTAAGGCAGCCATTTATTTTTCTTACATAAAATGTGATTCTGTCTAGAAAAAAGGTACAGATGAACCGGTTTGCAAGGCAGAAATAGAGATGCAGATGTAGAGAACAAATGTATGGACACCAAGGGGGGAAAGCAGTGGGGTGGTGGTGGTGGGATGAATTAGGAGATGGGGATTGACATGTATACACTAATAAGTGTAAAATAGATAACTAATAAGAACCCGCCATACAAAAATAAATAAAATAAAATTTAAACAACAACAACAAAAATGTGATTCTGACTAAAAGCCATACCCCAAGACTTAGGAGTTGGTGAAATAAGAATTACATACATAAAAGAAGTAAAATACAATTTCAAGCTACTATAGTCTATAGGGTTTCAAATAACTATCCTGACTTATAAGCATTGTTCTAAACAATTAACATGTACTAACTAATTTAATTTGTATCACAATATTATGAAATAGGTTATTTTTTCATTATACAAGTGAAGAAACTGAGACACAGACGTTATTAAAACTGTTCTCAAGTTATATGCAACCAGTGGGTGGCAGAGCTGAATTCCCAGCCTAGGCACCCTGCATTGGTAAGCACTATGCAATGCTGCTTTCTGATAAGTCAGCAAACATAGATATTGTTTTGTGCTGAATCAGAAACTTCTCTGATATCCCAGCATCTTTTTATATTAGCAACACAAGTGCCAGAAACCTATAGGAATTACCATATATGGTAGTTTTTCTTATCAAACTTTAGAGTTTTCACCCTTGAATCATCAGAAGTTCACTTATCTGTGAACAGAGAAAATAGACCTTTACTCTTATCTGTCATTTTAAAGCAATAAATGTGATAAGATTTTTTTTCACTAGGGCAGCTTGCTTATTTTTGACTTTCCTTATTTTTTTAATAGAATAAGTTAAAACGTGGCAGCTGTTTTTCCACTGACAACATAGCTAATTCTACTACTTTTCAGTAGAAATGTGTGTGAATAGCAGTATGTCAACCTAAAATACTGTCAATAGACCATCTCTTTCCACATGAAGCTCCCTGTTTAAACTACATTTGGACATTTTTATTCTCCAAGCATTTTGATTTTTGAGTTAATCAAATTTTCTGAACTGAGTCAGGAAATATTTTTTACCATTAAAAAATATAAAGGAAAAAATAACTAATGTTTTCATTATACATATTTTCCCTTTAATGCTCTCAACAGTCTCAAGTTTATGTTAAATAATATTTTAGTAGGAAATGTACATAAAGAACAAGAATGTATTTTTATTTTAATTTATTATATTATAATAGTTTTCCTCTTTGTAGTATTCTTGAGAATCTTTTTAACATCTCTTTCTATTTCTATTGAATATGATGCCTTTTATCATCACCAAAGTGCATTATAAATATCCATTTCTACATAGTAGTAAGTTGTGAAGTTTCAGTGTTAAGAAAGTGTGATAACATCTCCTGAAACGATAATATAGCTCTTTCTATACTGCATCTCATCAGAGTCTCTAAAGGCAATTAAAAATAAATGGGAAAATACTGTTCTCAGGGAAAATATTTTCACAGTCAGAAACAGGTACATCCATTTCACAGCTGGAAATATTGGCAAGAGAATGAGATTAGATAAGTAAAAGTTCACGTTTTACTGAGAATCGTCCAGCATTTTGTAGACTTATTCATGTTCTAATCACTAAATACTTCATTCTCCTTTTCTGTATAATTCAGTCCATGAATTGATGTTCATATGCACCGTTTTTCAGTGCAATACAAAATTTAGGAATATCAGTGCCGTGTAGTGCATTAAAGTGAATCTTGGATGAAGGTTTCAGGAAACAAATTTCTAGTGTTGTCTTTAAAATTTTTTAGTAGTGTAACGCTAAGTAAGTATTTAGCATTTTAAAATCTTGATTTGAAATAGTAACCAAGTTATTGATTTGATTTCCTCGCCACTGTCAACGGGTTTTTAGGAAAACAAACAGAATAAAAAGAATACAGATTGAAACCAAACTTATTACATATGTAAATTATGATGATGATGAATATGATTAATAATGATGATGATAAAGGAAGCAATATATTTTATAGTAACTGATAAATTACCTTCAAGAAATAACCATTAGGGCTTCCCTGGTGGCACAGTGGTTGAGAATCTGCCTGCTGATGAAGGGGATACGGGTTCATGACCCTGTCCGGGAAGATCCCACATGCCATGGAGCGGCTAGGCCCATGAGCCATGGCCGCTGAGCCTGTGTGTCCGGAGCCTGTGTCCCGCAACAGGAGAGGGCACAACAGTAAGAGGCCCGCGTACTGCAAAAAATAAAAATAAAAATAAAAAAAGAAATAACCATTAAAATGTTTCTTATAACTTGTGGCTATTGTATTAAAAGTTTAAAAGAATCATTGTATTTTGTCTTCTGTTAAATATATGATGATTCATTCTTCCTGAAACTCTACACAATTTTGGTAAAAACATGGAATCTAATTATTTTAAAAACATAAAATAAAAATATTGTAGCGTGAATTGAATTCTCTCACACACCTAATACTTGTAAGAATGATTTCTTGATGAAAATATAATAATGTGTTATGTCTATACATATAACTTTTCATAATTTTATCATCAATTTTACATAATTTCCCAAATTGGGCTCAGAGTTATTTGGAGTGGAACCATCCATATAAATGCAGTACATGGCTGCCAATAACACCAGTATGGCTTTTAAGATCTCAGTACAGTTATCACGAGTCCAGTTTTCACAGCCTAACTATGGTAAACCTGTCTCTGTCCCCAAACCAGTTTGAAAATAAGTTATGAAAGTTAAAAGAAAAGAAAAGAAAAGATGAAAGGTCGGTTTAGCTCATAAACTATGATAGTAGCCAACCATTTAAATGCTCAATCATAAATAATAATAACACTTATTTCAAGAATAGTTAAGGGAATTCCCTGGCGGTCCAGTGGTTAGGATTTGGCACTTTCACTGACGTAGCCTGGGTTCAATCCCTGGTAGGGGAACTAAGATTCCACAGTTCATGTGGTATGGTCAAAAAAAAAAAAAAAAGAATGGTTAAGATGCTCTGTGTAATTTATTTCAGTAAGATTGTTTCTGTGTGGAAAAAATAAAAGATTAGTAGAAATAATAATAATAATAAAAATCCTCTATAGTACTCATCTTTAAGGTTTCTTTAACACAAATGTATTAATAGAGTGATGTCAGTGATGTCCCTATTTTTTTAAAAAATATTAGGACCATATCATTTATCTATTTTATATAGAGTAGTTTGTATCTGCTAACCCCAAGCTCCTAATTTATCCCTCCCTCACCCTCTTTCCCCTTTGGTAACCATAAGTTTGTTTCCTATTTCTGTGGGTCTGTTTCTGCTTCACAAATAAGTTCATTTGTGTCATATTTTAGATTCCACATATAAGTGATATCATATGGTATCTTTCTCTTTCTGACTTACTTCACTTAGTATGATAATCTCTAGGTTCATTCATGTTGCTACAAATGGCATTATTTCATTCTTTTTTATGGCTGAGTAATATTCCATTGCATAAACATACAACATCTTCTTTATCCATTCATCTGTTGATGGACTTTTAGGTTGCTTCCATGTCTTGGCTACTATGAATAGTGCTGTTATGAACATTGGGTTGCATGTATCTTTTCGAATTAAAGTTTTCTCCAGATATATGCCCAGGAATGGGATTGCTGGATCATATGGTAGCTCTATTTTCGGTTTTTTAAGGAACCTCCATACCGTTTTCCATAGTGGCTGCACCAATTTACATTCTCACCAACGGTGTAGGAGGGTTCCATTTCTCTACACCCTCTCCAACATTTGTTGTTTGTAGACCTTTCACTAATGACTATTTTGACTGGTGTGAGGTGATACCTCATTGTAGTTTTGATTGTTATTTCTCTAATAATTAGTGATGTTGAGCATTTTTTCATGTGCCTGTTGGCCATCTGTATGTCTTCTTTGAAGAAATGTCTATTTAGATCTTCTGCCCATTTTTTGATTAGGTTGTTCATTTTTTTGTTTTTGAATTGTATGAGCTGTTTGTATATTTTGGAAATTAAGCCCTTGTCAGTCACATTGTTTGCAGATATTTTCTCCCAGTCCATAGATTGTCTTTTTGTTTTGTTTATGGTTTCCTTTGTTTTGCAAAAGTTTACTAGTTTGATAAGGTCTCATTTGTTTATTGTTGCTTTTATTTCTATTGCCTTGGGAGATTGACCTAAGAAAACATTGGTATGATTTATGTCAGAAAATGTTTTGCCTATGTTCTTTTCTAGGAGTTTTATGGGGTCATGTCCTATATTTAAGTATTTAAGCCATTTTTAGTTTATTTTTGTGTATTGTGAGAGGGTGTGTTCTAAGTTCATTGATTTACATGCAGCTGTTCAAATTCTCCAACACCACTTACTGAAGAGACTTTGTTTTCTCCATTGTATATTCTTGCCTCCTTTGTCAACAATTAATAGACTGTAGATGTGTGGGCTTATTTCTGCTCTCTCTATTCTGTTCCATTGAACCATATGTCTGTTTTTGTACCAATACCATGAAGTTTTGATTCCTGTAGCGTTGTAGTATTGTCTGAAGTGGGAGAGGGTTATGCCTCTAGATTTATTCTTTTTCCTCAAGAGTGCTTTGGTGATCCTGGGTCTTTTATGGTTCCATATAAATTTTAGGAGTATTTGTTCTAGCTCTGTGTAAAATGTCATAGGTAATTTGATAGGGATCACATTAAATCTGTAGATTGCTTTGAATAGTATGACCATTTTAACAATATTAATTCTTCCAATCCAAGAGCATGGGATATCTTTCCATTTCTTTGAATCATCTTCAGTTTCCTTGATAAATGTTTTATAAACCTGCTTGGTCAGGTTTATTCTTAAGTAATTTGTTTTTGTGGGGATGCGATTGTAAAAGGGGTTGTTTTTTCACTTTCCCTTTCTGATATTTCATCGTTAGTGTAAAGATATGCAACAGATTTCTGTATGGTAATCGTGTATCCTGTTACCTTGTTAAATTCGTTTATCAGTTCTAGTAGTTTTGGTGGTTTTTGTAGGTTTTTATCTCTTATCTCTTTTATCTCTTCCAATTTGGATATATTCTGATTGCTGTGGCTAGGGCTTTCAATACTATGTTGAATAGAAGTGGTGACAGTAGGCATCCTTGTCTTGTTCCAGATCTTAGTGGGAAGGCTTTCAGTT
Organism: Mesoplodon densirostris; assembly: GCF_025265405.1. Classification (NCBI taxonomy): domain Eukaryota; kingdom Metazoa; phylum Chordata; class Mammalia; order Artiodactyla; family Ziphiidae; genus Mesoplodon; species Mesoplodon densirostris. Next base: position 96,931,688 of record NC_082661.1, read on the forward strand.
TTTTACCCTTGAGTATTATGTTGGCAGGGGGCTTGTCATAAATAGCTTTTATTGTTGAGATATGTTCCCTCTATATTGCTTTGGTAAGAGTTTTTATCATGAATGGATGTTGAATTTTATCAAATGTATTTTTTGCATCTATTGAGATGATCATGTGATTTTTGTTGATAGCCCTATTTCTGAGTAAGAAATCCAAAAGCCAGTTCATATACAAAAGTAATTTTAAAAACCTGGCAAAACTGTCATAATCAACATGATTAGAACCTTGGAAACTAATCAAAAGCTTGTGGGGAGCACTTCTTTTGGAACAAAACAAAACATTGAATATCTTTAAGAACAGTGAGCTTTGTGGTGTTTTAATGAACCCTAGATTCCTGTTCTGCTCCTCAGTTCAGTGGTAACCTTGAAAATAACAGGCCATATTCCCAGAACTGGGACATGTAAGAGAAGAATGAAACTCATTCACAAATTGTCCTTATTTGATATGTCTGGTGATTTCCTGGAAAACCCATTCAAAAGGCTTGTCTTTATTTCACCAAACCAGAACTTTCCTTTTTTAAAGCTGCTGCCTAGGGACATTTGTTCAAAATGCTTAGAGAAAAATGTTTTAGTCACTGCTGCTGAGTCAATGGTTAGTAGTAGAGGCAGATACTAAACCAGCCAAAAAGCTTGGAAGGAAAGGCTGGAGAGTGAGATTCCTTGGGGAATAAGGCCTCTGAAAAGGCTTGACATATTCTTGGGCAACTAGAAGGACATACACATGTCCAGGGCTGTGCACATGCTTGGGAAAGGCCTAAAAAACCCCTGACCTCTCACATCTGTTTGGCCTTAAGACTCTGCACATGCAGAATTTGAAGGTTAAGGTAAAGTTATAAACTTCTTGGCCGAGTCTTAAAGGTGTGCCCTAACAAACACAGAACCCCTCTGCAAACCCACACACAGAACTGGGAGAATTTTTGGTTTAAAGCATTTGAGGAGTACTCTGTTAAATCATTAGACAATAAGCTAACAAAGGAGAGACTTCAGTGGCTATATATGAGAAAGAATATACAATTTATAAAATTATTTCAGAGAATTCATTAAACAAACAAACAACCAACAAATACAACAAGCAGCAACAACAAACTATGCAGAGGAAGGAAACTCTGATTTCCAGAGTTGCCTCATTATAATATTCAAAATGTCCAAAATTTAACCAAAAATTATGAGGCAAACAAAGAAACCGGTGTTGTGACACATACACAAAAATAGCAGTGATCAAAACAATCTGAGGAACCACAGACATTATATTTACTTGACAAACTCAGCTATTTTTAGTATGTGCAAAGAGCTAAAAGAAACCTTGTTAAAAGTACTAATAGAATGCATTAAACTGTTGCCTCATTAAATAAAGAATATTAATAAAGAGATATAAATTTTAAAGAGAAATTGAACACAAATAGTTGAGCTGAAAAATACAACTGAAATGAAAAATCCACTAGAGGGACTAATATTCTGTAAGCATGCAAAAGAAAGAATTATTGTACTTGGAGATGAGTCATCAACTGATGAAAGCTACAACAATGAGGGAATCTTGAAAGCAGCAAGGAAGAAGTGACTACTCACATGCTAGGGGATCCATAGTAAGATTTGATTTTATTAAATTACACCTGATTTCTCATGAGAAATCATGAAGGCCAGATGTCAAAGAGAAGACATATTCAAACTGCTTAAAGAAAAGTAAAAACCACAAAACCTAAATTCTATATTTGTAAAAAATATCTTTCAAAATGCGGGAGGAATTAAGACATTCTGAGATTTTTTTTTAAAAGGGATATTTTATTGCCAGCTTACCTACTGTACAAAAAATGCTAAGAAATTAGGCAGTAACTTGAAACTATGAAAAAAATAAGGAACTCTAGTATAGGTAACTACATATGTAAAAATAAAAGATAGTATGACTGTACTTTTTTGTTATTTTCTATCTTATTTAAAGAAAACTGCATAAAGAAATGCTTGTGAATATATGTTAATGGGCACACAATGTATAAATATGTAATTTGTGAATATAACAGCATAAAGAGGAGTGGAATTATGTAGAAACAAATATTTTTATGTTTTTGTAATTAAGTTGTAACTAATATAAGATAGATTATTATGTATCAAATAGTTTACTGTAATAATCCCCAGAGAAACCACGAAGAAACAAATTCAAAATATGTAGTACAAAAAAAAAATGACAAGAGAATAGAAAAGATACCTTAGGAAATAGCTACTTAACACAAAATAAGGTGGTTATGGAGGAACGGAGAAACAAAATGTTCATATCTGCTACTTTATTCCATTCACTTCTGTTGGGATTCTGTACTTGAGTATTTCAACATTTTTCTTGCTAAGTTTACCATTGTCTTTACACTGCCAACGCAATCTTCACACTGATCTTTACAATGTTTAATTTTAATTCTTCTTTAAGTCTTTCAACAGCATTCTGAATAACACATGCTCTCTTTCTTCTCGTTATTTAATGACAACACACAGTTCTGGCTTCTTCTTACTCTCTGGCTACTTGAGTTTTGTCAATTTACTTCTCTAACCAAACCGTTACATCTGTTCTTCAAAGTTGTGTCTTGGACTTTCTTCTTTTCTCACTCTTTATACACTTTTCATTTGCAAAACCCACTCATTCAAATGGCTTTAACTAAATTCCCTATTTCGGCAATTCTAAATTTAAAAATATGATCTAAATCTTTCTTCAGAGGTCAAGGATTTATAACCTAATACCTGCTTAAGCTTTACTCTTGACTACCTTTAGCTATATCAACCTTAAAAAGCCCCAAACTGAACATCCTTCTCTGGTAACCAGCTTGGCATATGTATTGTTTAAGTTATTTAATCCTGTGACCTGTATTTCACCCAAAACATTTTTCTTCTCTGTTACATTTTCACTTCTTTTATCTTAAATATAAAAAATATCAAACTGAGCTTATAAAATATATCTCAAATCCATCCATTCCTCTCCTTTTCTACTGCCTATACACTCATAATTCAAGATTGTCTTTTATCGAGACAATTGCTATAACCACTTCACTAATTTTATGTTTTCTCCCTTGCCATCTCTAATCTTCTAGTCCACCTTCATCATAAGCTTCATTATGATGAGAAATATTTCTTTCCCAAACAACAAAAATGACAAGGTCTCAACAAATATTTGTATATAGGACAAATATTCTCTGGGAATGCCACTCTTCTCTCAAATTTCTCTAATGCATAAAGTGTTTTTATTCCACCGGGCATTTTCTACACTAAAAACCCTTCCATCCAAAATTTTCCCATGCACTCCTATTCATTCTGCAGATCTTTACTGAAAAGCCACTTTTTGGACTTCCCTGAACCTTCTCTGACACTTGCATGTCAAACAGAACTTCTGTAATCTATTCTCAAAGGAAGATTCCTTTCCCTGTAGTTGCTACCACAAAGTATAATCATTTATTTGTGATGTTATTATTTAATATTTTTCTTCTTTATTAGACTATAAGGTTTTTTAGAGTAGGTCTGGTGAATATCATCTTCCAGAATATGCTAGTTTTCTTTTGTGAGAGGAGGAATTCTATTGGCGACTGAGGAAGAGACATGTAAATTATTTCAAAAATGGATTTGGAACAATAGTGATCTCATGCCATGAACTGAGTAGTATAATTGACAAAGAGCTCTGTTTCCCTGTATTAATCCTATAAATCATTTTCAGATCTCAAAGATCCCCTGAATAAAAATTTTTACATCTACAATTCATGGTATATCAGCATGATCAGAAAGTTGTAAATATAATACTATAATGACAATTGTAAACAATTTTTAGTACAAAGTTATATTTTCATTTTGGCCAACATATTAGACATTTTTCTTTGATTCTTCTTTTCTACAGAAAAGCTATCAACACTAGTGCAAATCAGTAGTGTACAAAGAGAAAACTTCATGGTTTTCCTTTTTTTTTTTTAGTAAGCTGAAAAGTCTTGTCACAAATTCCTATTATGCAAATACTAATGACAAACAACATATCGTATATGATATAAGAGCAAGTGGATTTTTTAAAAATTTAAAACTGAAAATAATTTTTCATCAACTTTCCTTTATAAAATAGGTAGTTATGTTTGCTTACACTCCTTGGAATTTTAAAATTTCTTTTTTTATATAAATGCTAACAAATTATAAGACAAATATAATAATTCCATCTTATTTAACTGGCCTAAGATCTAATAAGATTTTATTTACATAAAGATTGCCTCTAGAGATTTAATTTAAAGCTGTAAATTGCTTTTAATTCATGCTATTTGCAACATGAAAATTTACTGACAGTGTTGAATAGTAAAGCTACTAAAACCATAAGTTAAAGCAGTATGAATGAAAATCTAGCCTAAGACACAGTTTTATATGAAATTTTGAATCTTGTTGCGGAATATATAATCAGGTTAAGAAAAATTAAGTATGTATGAAATTATGATCATATATTTTGGTTTCTTGATTTCTCTTGTAAGATCATATATGTATAAAAGTACTCCCTGGTGGCGCAGTGGTTGAGAGTCCACCTGCCGATGCAGGGGATACGGGTTCGTGCCCCGATCTGGGAGGATCCCATATGCCGCGGAGCGGCTGGGCCCGTGAGCCATGGCCGCTGGGCCTGCGCATCCGGAGCCTGTGGTCCGCAACGGGAGCGGCCACGACAGTGAGAGGCCCGCATACCGCAAAAAAAAAAAAAAAAAAAAAAAAGTACTGATGTGGAAGGTAATAGTAAACAATAAAAATTCTCTTTATTATAAAAAAAAGTTCTTGATTTTTTTCTGTACTTATTTTTGGATCAAACTTGAGAGAAGGACATAGAGATTTTGTCTGCACAAAGAGACATATTAAACAATTATTTTCATTTTAATCTGTTATTCAAATTTAACTGTGTCCTTTTATCTAGGAACTCTATATCTCCTTTGAATGATTAGTCTGCAGCTAATCAGACTAATAAAGTTCTTTTCTCCATTAAATTCTCAGGCTGAACAGCAAATTCACAGGAAAGGTCTATCACCCAGACATACCCTTGTATTGTAAGAGTGAAGAATACAGTGATTTCAATAACTTGAGTCTTGCCAATATCATTCCTCACTTTTAAGCCAAAACAGCAGTGAAAATGTTTTAAAATTTTCTTTAGCTCATGTGGTTTCAGTTATTTTTCTTTTAAATCTGAGCATTCTGTCACTTGATGTCAAAAACATATTCCCCAGGGTGTTGCAAGTCAAATAGTTCATATGATTGTAGAAAGTCTGTTCAGCAGTCTAGTTTCAGCCATCATTTTTCATCTTCAAAAATTCAGTTGAACCTAGCTTACCATTACCTGAAAGAACTCCTGGAATTCACCTTCCAGCTCAAAACCCTGTTTGAAAACACATCTACTAAGCTGTTACCTGTATGTATCAGATCTCTGTGCTTTTTGTCCAGGTTTACATACATAAACAAACAAACAAACAAAAATGAAAAGCAGAAAGCATACTTGTGTTTTATTTAATGAATAAAATAAATAGATATACAGATTCATATATACCCCCAAGAATTTTGACATCAATTCTCTGTGAAAAAAGTAGTTTGTTTTAATGTAGGAACTTTCTCTTTTCCCTTCCTTCTTTTTTCCTTCCTTCTTTCCTTCCTTCCCTTCTCTCTCTATTTCTCTCTTTTTTTCTGTGTCTCTCGCTTTTTCTTTCTTTTGCAGCAAAACCTCTCTTTGAGTCAACCACTGATGACACAGCATCATTACAGATTCTGACCTATTTCCTCGATGATAAACTTTTTGTTTCCTGATATGAAGAAAACACTTTGAATAAATCTCAGAGTGTTAGTTTTGGACAACTTGATGCTCTAAAAAAGTTTTCTAAATTTCCCAATATTTATAAAACATACAAATGCTACCTTGTAATATTTACTGAAGAAATCTCTTGACTCATCAACCTAAATAAGGGAGGTATTCTTTACTTTACTACTCAAAACCTCTTCTGCATGATGAGACATGCTACTGACACAAATGTGTGTCATGTTGTTTGAGAGCAGAAATGTTTCATCTTGTCCTAGAATTTTATTCACCATAATTTTACATTCTTCATTGTTAGATTCTCACCAACTGCATGATTTACCTTTTTCTGTGTAATAAGTTCTGCCAATAAATGTATTTCCTGAGCTGTTTCAACAAATGTGATATTTTTAAACAATGAAATCACAATTTTTCTGAGATTACAAAAATAAAATAAAATATTTTATTAAAAAATAATCAGACACTGGGAATTCCACCAGCAGGCCCCAGGACCTGCCTATGCTGTCCTGGAGGGCCATATAGCTTCCACAACTCAGAAATCCATCAGAGGGTGCTGAAACTCATGCTGCTGTACCAAGAGGGCGTAGATAACTCACCCCACTAGGAAATCCATCAATGTGCACCAGGACCTTCCCCTGTGGTCCTGAGAGTGTACAGAAAATTCTTGTTACTAGGAAATCTGCCAGTGGGTACTGGGACCCGCCCTGCTGTCCTTGGAGAGTGCAGATAGCTTCCACAACTGGAAAATCCATCAGTGGGTGCCAGAAACCACCCTGCTGTCTCCAGAGCATGCAGAAACATCTTGCTACTAAGAAACCTATCAGTGGGTGCTGGGACTCACACCACTGTCCTGGGATGGCACAGATAGCTCCCCGAGTAGGAAATTGGGGCTGAAACCACAGCTAAGCCCCGGGAATATGTGACTAAGGAAGAAGAGCTGAAATCTCTCCTTGTGGCTGAGTGAACTATGGAGTTACCCCTCTGCTGATGGCTTCCTAATTTCAGCACCTGCAAAACATCCGAAAGGACAACCAGTGCTTTTGCAACAGGACAGGTCTGGCTTTAGCAGCTGTGGGCTCTTTGGGCATGTTCACATGGGGGTAGGGTCAGACTGGAGTTTGAGGTGCCTCAAACAAGTCCAGGTGCATGACTACTGCAGTACTGGGACTTGACCTCAGTGAACCTGCACTGGTTGCAGGGTGAATACAATGCCTCAGAGTCACCAGGGCCAATTGCTGGCATACCCACAGCTAAGGTGGGACTTAGAGCAGTGCCAACAACAGTGTACTTTGTGAGCCCACACAACATGCAAAAGGGGACACAACAGAGCACATTCACAGGCGAACACCTCCAATGGTGGAAAACTCAGTGGCTTCTCCCCCAGTGGGAATGCTCCAATCCCACATACCTTGCACCACAGATCAGAATCACAGTGAAGAAACAGATCTGGGTGCTCCTACTCCAACAACTAGGGAGCAGACCCAGTCCCTGACAGGGCAGTGACAACTACAAAGCAAAGGGGAGGCTCCGCTCAATATCAAGGGCAGGCTCTGGTCACAACAACACCAATCAAACCCCCTATCAAGGGGATAAAAGCACAAGCTTCTGGGCCAACCTCACCCACCAAGGGACAGACACAAGAAGCAAGAGGAACTACAGTCCTGCAGCCTGTGGGATGGAGACCACAAACACACTAAGTCTGACAAAATAAGAAGACAAAGAAATATGTTGCAGATGAAGGAGCAAGATAAAAACCTACAAGAACAACTAAATGAAGAGGAGCTAGACAATGTATCTGAAAAAGAAATCAGAGTAATGATTGTAAAGATGATCAAAGATCTCAGAAACAGAATGGAGGAATGGAATGAGAAGTTACAAGAAAAGTTTAACAAAGACCTAAAAGAACTAAAGAACAAAGAGAGATGAACAAGAAAATAACTGAAATGAAAAATAAACTAGAAGGAATCAATAGCAGAATAACTGAGGCAGAAGAATGGATAATTGACCTGGAAGACAGAATGGTGGACATCTCTACCACAGAGCAGAATAAAGAAAAAAGAATGAAAAGAATTGATGACAGTCTCAGAGACCTCTGGGACAACATTAAATGCACAAACATTTGAATTATAGAGGTCTCAAAAGAAGAAGAAAAAGAGAAAGGGTCTGAGAAAATATTTGAAGAGATTATAGTCAAAAACTTCCCTAACACGGGAAAGGAAATAGTCACCCAAGTCCAGGAAACACAGAGAGTCTTATACAGGATAAACCCAAGGAGGAACACACTGAGACACATATTAATCAAACTAACAAAAAAAATAAATACAAAGAAAACAAATATTAAAAGTAACAAAGAAAAGTAACAAATAACATACAAGGCAATTGCCATAAAGTTATCAGCTGATTTTTCAGCAGAAACTCTGCAGGTCAGAAGGGAGTAGTAGGATATATTTATAGTGATGAAGGGGGAAAAACTACAACTAAGAATACTCTACCCAGAAAAGCTCTCATTCAGATTCAATGGAGAAATCAAAAGCTTTACGGACATACATAAGCTAAGATAATTCAGCACCACCAAACCAGCTTTACAACAGTTGCTAAAGGAACTTCTCTAGGCAAGAAAGAGAAGAGAACAAAAGAGCAAGGGAAGAAAAAAAAACCTACAGAAACAAACCCAGAACAATTAAGAAAATTGGCAGTAGGAACATACCTATCGATAACTTCCCTAGATGTAAATAGATTAAATGTTCTAACAAAAAGACATAGACTGTCTGAAAGGATACAAAAACAAGGCCTGTATATATGTTTTCTACAGGAGATCCACTTCAGACCTAGGGACACATACAGACTGAAAGTGAGAGGATGGGAAAAGATACTCCATGAAGGTGGAAGTCAAAAGAAAGTTGGAGTAGCAATAATCATATCAGACAATATAGACTTTAAAATAAGACTGCTACAAGAAACAAGGAAGGACACTACACAATGATAAAGGGATCAATCTAAGAAGAAGATATAAAAATTATAACTATTTATGCACCCAATATAGGAGCACCTCAATACATAAGACAAATGCTAACTTCCATAAAAAAAGGAAATCAACAGAAACACTATAAGAGTGGGGGATTTTAACACCCCACTTATACCAAAGGACAGATCATTCAGACAGAAAATTAATAAGGAAACACAAGCCTTAGATGATGAATTAGACCAGATAAAATTAATTGATCTTTATAGGACATTCCATCCAAAAGCAGCAGAATACCCTTTCTTCTCAAGTGCACAGGAAACATTCTCCAGGATAGACCACATCTTGGGTCACGTATCAAGCCTCAGTGAATTTAAGAAAATTGAAATTATATCAAGCATCATTTTCAAGCACAATACTATGAGATTAGAAATCAATTACAGGAAAAAAATTGTAAAAAACACGAACACATGGAGGCTAAACAATATGTTACTAAATAACCAAGAGGTCACTAAAGAAATCAAAAAGGAAATTTAAAAAACCCTAGAAACAAATGACAATGAAAACACAATGACCCAAAACCTATGGGATGCAGCAAAAACAATTCTAAGAGGGAAGTTTATAGCAATACAATCCTACCTCAAGAAACAAGAAAAATCTCAAATAAACAACCTAAATTTATACCTAAAGCAACTGGAAAAAGAACAAACAAAACCCAAAGTCAGTAGAATGAAAGAAATCATAAAGACCAGAGCAGAAATAAAAGAAATAGAAATGAAGAAAACAATAGCAAAGACTGATGAAACTAAAAGCTGGTTCTTTGAGAAGATAAACAAAATTGATAAACCTTTAGCCAGACTCATCAAGAAAAAAATGGAGAGGACTCAAATCAATAAAATTAAAATTAAAAAGGAGAAGTTACAATTGACACAGCAGAAGTACAAAGGATCAAAACAGACTATTACAAGCACCTATACGCCAATAGAATAGATAACCTGGAAGAAACTCACAAATTCTTAGAAAGGTATAACCTTCCAAGACTGAACCAGGAAGAAATAGAATATATGAACAGACAAATCACAAGTAATGAAATTGAAACTGATTAAAAATCTTCCAATAAACAAAAGTCCAGGACCAGATGGCTCATAGGTGAATTCTATCAAACATTTAGAGAATAGCTAACACCCATCCTTCTCAAACTCTTCCAAAAAATTGCAGAGGAATGAACACTCCCAAGCTCATTCTACAAGGTCACCAGCGCTGGTACCAAAACCAGACAAATATATTACCAAAACGAAAACTACAGGCCAATATTACTGATGAACAAAGATGCAAAAATCCTCAAAATAATACTAGCAAACCAAATCCAACAACACATTAAAAGGATCATACACCATGATCAAGTGGGATTTATCCAAGGGATGCAAGGATTCTTCAATATATTCAAATCAATCAATGTGATACATCATATTAACAAGTTGAAGAATAAAAACCATATGATCATATCAACAAATGCAGAAAAAGCTTTCAACAAAATTCAACACCCATTTATGATAAAAACTCTCTAGAAAGTGGGCCTACAGGGAACCTACCTCAACATAATACAGCCCATATACAACAAACCCACAGCAAACCTCATTCTCAAAGTTGAAAAGCTGAAGGCATTTCCTTTAAGATTAAGAGCAAGACAAGGATGTCCACACTTGCCACTATTGTTCAACATAGTTTTGGAAGTCCTAGCCATGACAATTAGAGAAGAAAAATAAATAAAAGGAATCCAAATTGGAAAAGAAGAAGTAAAACTGCCACTGTTTGCAGATGACATGATACTATACATAGAGAATCCTAAAGATGCCACCAGAAAACTACTAGAGTTAATCAATGCATTTGATAAAGTTGTAGGATACAAAATTAAATACAAAGAAATGTCTTGCATTCCTATACACTAAAAATGAAAGATCAGAAAGATAAATTAAGGAAAAAATCTCATTTACCATCACAACCAAAAGAATAAAATACCTAGGAATAAATCTACCTAAGGAGGCAAAAGACCTGCACTCAGAAAACTACAAGGTACAGATGAAAGAAATCAAAGATTACAAAAACAGTTGTAGAGATATACCATGCTCCTGGATTGGAAGAATCAATGTTGTGAAAATGACTATACTACCCAATGCCATCTACAGATTCAATGCAATCCCTATCAAATCACCAATGGTATTTTTCACAGAATTAGAACAAAACAATTTTACAATTTGTATGGAAACACAAAAGACCCCGAATAGCCAAAGCAAACTTGAGAAAGAAAAATGGAGCTGGAGGAATCAGGGTCCCTGACTTCAAACTATACTACAAAGATACAGTAATCAAGACAGTATGGTAATGGCACAAAAACAGAATTTAGATCAATGGAACAGGATAGAAAGGCCAGAGATAAACCCACGCGCCTATGGTCACCTAATCTATGACAAAGGAGGCAAGAATAGACAGTGGAGAAGAGACAGTCTCTTGAATAAGTGGTGTTGGGAAAACTGGACAGCTACATGTAAAAGAATGAAATTAAACACTCCCTGACACCATACCCAAAAATAAACTCAAAATGGATTAAAGACCTAAATGTAAGGCCAGACACTATCAAACTCATAGAGGAAAACATAGGCAGAACACTCTATGACATAAATCACAGCAAGATCCTTTTTGAACCTCCTCCTAGAGTAATGAAAATAAAAACAAAAATAAACAAATGGGACCTAATGAAACTTAAAAGCTTTTGCACAGCAAAGGAAATCAAAAACAAAACAAAAAGACAACCCTCAGAATGGGAGAAAATATTTGCAAACAAAGCAACTGACAAGGGATTAATCTCCAAAATATACAAACAACTCATGCAGCTCTATATCAAAGAAACAAATAATCCAATCAAAAAATGTGCAGAAGATGTAAATAGACATTTCTCCAAAGAAGACATAGAGATGGCCAAAAAGCACATGAAAATATGCTCAACGTGACTAATTATTAGAGAAATGCAGTCAAAACTACAATGAGGCATCACTTCACACCAGTCAGAATGGCCATCAACAAGAAATCTACAAACAATAAATGCTGGAAAGGTTGTGGAGAAAAGGGAACCCTCCTACATTGTTGGTGGGGATGGACATTGGTACAGCCACTATGGAGAACAATATGGAGGTTCCTTAGAAAACTAAAAATAGGACTAGCATATGACCCAACAATCCCACTCTTGGGCATGTACATGGAGAAAACTATAATTCAAAGATACAAGCACCCCAATGTTCTTTGTAGCACTATTTACAATAGCCAATACATGGAAGCAACCTAAATGTGCATCAACAGAAGAATGAACAAAGAAGATGTGGTACATATGTACAATGGAATATTACTTAGCCATAGAAAAGAACAAAATAATGGCATTTGCAGCTACATGGATGGACCTAGAGATTGTCATACTCGGTGAAGTCAGTCAGACACAGAAAGACATATCATATGATATGGCTTATATGTGGAATCTAAAAAAAAGGGTACAAGTGAGCTTATTTACAAAACAGAAGTAGTGTCATGGATGTAGAAAACAAACTGATGGTTACCAGAGGATAAGGGTGGGGAGGGATAAATTGGGATATTGGGACTGATATATACACACTATTACATATAATATAGATAACTAATAATAACCTGATGTATAGCATGGGGAACTCTACTCAATACTCTAATATGGCCTACATGGGAAAATAGTATAAAAAGAAAGGAAAAAGAGTGGATATATGTATATGTATAACTGATTCACTTTGTGTTAGTACACCTGAAGTGTTAGTACACCTGAAACTAATACAACATTGTAAATCAACTATATTCCAATAAAACTAAAAAAAAAAAAATAATCTGTACATTTGCTTGTTAAATGACGGTGATTTTAGATAAATGTGTTTTCAATTTTGCAAAATAGAAAAGGATAACTTAGATTCAGAGCATACATAAAATTCACTGATCATTAGCTTTCATTGTAAAGATCTATCTCTGTATGTATCCCTTTTTGTTCTATAGAAATAACTCAGAAGATTGTAGTCCTTCACCATTAACCTCATCAGTATTACCTGTAAGCCTAGGCTTAGAATCTTCCTCTTCTAAAATCTACCTCATCTTCAAAAATTGCAACATTGAACCATCAGATGTCTTTGTAAAACACAAACCGTAATTAAACATAAAACAGAAAAGCATTAGCATTATATAAAACTAAATGAGAAAACCACATACATATGAGAGTTTTAGCTTATATGTCTAACTTATACAATCCACACTTTCCAACATTAAGAACAGCAAAGCACTATGGGAGAGCTGAGTTGAGGAACATAAAACAAGTCATTTTTTATAATGAAACCAATTTTCTATGACCGCAGTAGAGTTTGTTTGCTCTTGTGAGTCAGTTGGTGGCAAATAAAAGAGGTAAGGGGAAGGAGGGAGGGCATGACATCATCAGCTGACTTGTTTTCCCCTCTGTTCAAGACAGAGTTTAACAAAAATCAGCTGCCACATCTTTCTCAGGTCAAATTCTGAGAACTGACTCAGCAAATGAACATGGTCCCTACCTACTGTGCACTGCCAAAGGAAACTGAAAGATTTTCATCAGAATTGCTAAAAAACCTGCTTAGTCAAAGTCCACTAGGGCAAGCTCTTACATTTTGCAGTATGTGAAACTAAAAAAAAAAATTTATTTTTCAGTCATCATCTCTCACAAAGTCTCTAGCTAAAACTCATGCAATTTTGTGCAATATCCTCACTGAGAAACTCTACTGTAAATAACAGAGTTAAAAAGGGACTGAATATATTAGAGTGAGTAGAAATCGTTCCATTATTCTGAACTATCTTTACAGGCGTCTCCCATATCCACATGCAGGAAGGAGAGGTCGGGCTTACTGAATATCTGAACTTGAATAGATTTCTCTAGGTCATGCCATTCACATAGCAATTTCTCATTGAACCTAAATTTATAACATTTGTAGTTAAGCCCTTCAATTCTCAATTTCTCAAGGAATCCATTTATAATATTCTATCCCATTCCTTTGGCATCAATTTTCTTTCTTTCAAAGGTCTTATTCCTAATAACATACAAACATATTTGAGTCATCTAAGATCTAATATGTAATAACGATCTTTCTGACCCTCTATGCAACTATAGCTTCTTTCCCAGTTTTCTCCTAGAAAAAAATCAAACAACCACTTTATATTTTGTGACTACACTTACTCATGATCAATTTTCTAATTCCAGTGCTCTCTGGCTTATGTCCTAATTCCATCACTGAAATTATTTTTTTTAGGTCACTATTTCGCTGTTGGTCAAAATAATCAACACTTCTCTATCCTTGTCTTAATAACTTCCAGTAGTTTTAGAAATGACAGTCTGCTCCACCGTCAAGAAACAAACATTTTCTCTTGTATTCTGTGTAATCAATTAAATTATTGATTTCTTTCCAACTCACTGGCTACTTATTTTAAGCTAATTTGCTGGCTACTCCTAGTCTACTCTATCTAAAGGCTCATTCTTTACTGCTCTTCTCTACACCTCTTATTCTTCTCTCTCTTCCTAGAAATCTCTCATTCTCATGGCCTAAATGCTACCTCAGAAACAGATGTTTAAATTATGTTTAACAATTTAAACAGATGTTTAAATTATTTATGTGCTGGATTTTCTATAGTCAACTCCATAATACTACCATTCTTTTATTTGGCTTCAAATGTTACAGAATCCTTTTCTCTGTATGTTTTGTGCTAGACTTAGCCAAGGAGAGCAAGTCCTGCAAGTTTTAGAATGTGGCAGTGAAGCAGAAGCCATTAGTTCATTGAGGGTGGCTGGAGCCCTTTGTGTGGACGAGGCTCAAGTGAGCCCTGAGGCTGCCAATGAAGGCTGTTACAATCTCAGATTTTTTCTAACTACAGAAGTTTCTAGAAAGACCTTGAAAACCACTCTCTTCAGTGCTTCAAGCTGAGATCATTAGGGTCAACTCCTCTGACTATCAGAGGCAATTTTAAAATTCTGTGAGGATGGAAATCTTTCTGGAGCCAAAGCCATATTCTTTGCAACAAGTAACCTCTCACCTTTGTAAACTCATTCTGGCTCATCTTGAATTTCTGCCTTACCATCACACCTCGTAATGCATATTTCTACAAGTTGTATTGCCTCTAACTCTAAAATTGATCTTCAGTAAGTCCAGCTGCCACCATCTCTACTGCAATCACCGTAGTTGAAGTCGACTCTTGCTAGACTAAATTCTTCCTCATTTCCTCTTAAACATATAAATAATTTTGCTTTATAATTATCTCATTTCTCTTCAATTATTAATTTCTCATCTATTTTATCAGTAACTTTTATATAAAAACATGTATTATTATTGGTTATATTACACTGAATACATTTTAGTGTAAGTAAATTTTCCATTCATTTCATTTTAATTCCTTTATCTACTCCCTGTAACATCATATTTTGCTTAAAACAAAAAGTCGTCTGCCTAATTGTCTCCAACTGTACCTGATATTCTCTTCTCTAGTGTCCAAGCAGGTGTGCCTTCTCATAATTCCACTGAAAATTCTCACACTAAACTCACCAATGCCTATGACTTATGTTCAGTTTGCATCTAAGTCAGCCTTCAGTAACCTTAGTATGGGTGAATCTCCGTCTTCATTATTTTTTTATTCCACATTTTTTCCCTGGGATAGTTCATTTTTCCCATGAATTAACATACCAGTTTTATACATATTGACTCCAAAATCTCTCTTTTTAACACAGATATTGACTGCAGTACCTGACATATAAACCCATGTGAAATCTCCATTTGGGTGTCTAAAAGGTATCTCAAACTTAACATGATATAAACAGAGCCATGGATTTTTATAGCCCACTGCTAAATTTGCTTCTACCCAATTCTTCCTCATATTACTAAATGCTAGGTTTATCTATCCAGCTACCCAGACTTAGAAATCATCCTTGTCATCTCCCCAAATAAAAGATATAAAGTTAACTTAAAAGATCTACTGGTCCTACCACTTAAAAATATCCCCAAGTATAGACCCTCTCAGTATTGCCATTGACACAACCTTATTTCAAACTACTATAACTATTTCCTTGGGCTATTTTCTTAGGCTCCTAAATTATATACCCACCCCCACTTTCTCTTACAGTCTGATCTTTGTCCATATTTATAAACCAGCCTGACAGATAGTTTTAAGCATAAAATTATGCCATATTATTCCTTTAATTAAAACTATCTAATGCTTTTCCATTACTGTGATGTCAACTGAATGAAATAATTATATGAAGGCTAGAAGACAAAGCTCTCTTTTAATGTCTTTTTCTTAAATTTGACAGTCATGGCTGGTGAAGTCTCACTTCAATTGTAACTATACAAGGATATAGGGAACATATTCAACAATGAAGTAAATTAGCTTAGTCTGATATTGTGGTGATAAGAATAATGTTAGGTACAAGTACACATAAAAGATACCTGTGAAGACTGTCAAGCAGATACTTCAAACACCGTGACCAGCAATTTTAGCAGGGGGATGGCTTAGTGTTAGAGGGGCTTCTAGCATTTCATAATGTGCTTGATAAACAATGGGAAGTATGTACAAAGCTACAATGGGAAGTATGTACAAAGCTTCTACAAATATTTTGCAACCTGTAACAAGACAAATTATACTTCTACTTTTTAAGGAGTACTCTGGTAAAATGGAAATATCCAAAATACTGTGATATTTTTAGTCACACTAACCTAACAAAGCCATGGTGAGAGAAAAGAAAAAAAAATCAGGAACAAAGTAATGGATTTGAAAAGGAATGGAAATGCCTTTGAGTGTGGCAATGCTGGAAGCAAAACTATGGAACAGTACACGTGGTCAGTGTCTTTGAGAAAAATACAGGAAATGAGGAGGTAGGTGTACAAGGCCATCAAAATAAGCTTCATAGCTTCTCACATCTGTGAAGAACCTGCCTTGTCTCTCAGTTTCTTTTGGTGATTAAATTCACTTTCCTTGTGCCTACTTGGCATTGCTAAATCTGATATTCCTTTTCAGGACTGATTTTTCTCAGAAGAAAATTTGGAGAATGAAGTGGTTTTAATGCAACATAAATAACATAATGTAAATATTAGGACTCGAGCAAAGTTTGCAGGGGTACAACTAGAAAGTGTGTATGTGGTCCAGCTCTACCTTCACTGTGTATGGCTGAAGGTCTCACCTTTCTGACCCCTAACCCTGCACTTTGGTTTTCAAACTATGAAAACATTAAAACAGTCTATTTTTATTTATTTATACTTATTTTTGTATCCTGAAAACTCACCTTTTCTTTACTTTTCTTTTGCTCATTCCTTACCATTCCAACACCTATATTCAAGTTGCAGATCAAGTCATATGCCAACAGAAATTGAGTTCCTACTAAGTTGCTATGGTGGTAGCAGATATCCCTTATTTTTTCTTGCTCTTTTACCCAAGACATTTTAGAGCAAACAGAAAGATAGTTATGAAATCAACTCTGGGGGATGGTCTTGATTAAATTACCAGATTTCTCATGTCACCTTTCAGAATGCATGCATTATCCTAAGCCTCAGTTTTCATGCAATTTTGGCATAGCTATTGTGGGAAAATGATCCTGTTATGGTTTATGGTATTGTAACTCTCTAGCCTCAGAAAATTTTAAAAATTATATCTTACTAAAATACAAATATGAAAGAAATCATTTTACTTGATGTTATAGCACTGAGTTAGAATAAATTTTGAGTTGTCTTATAAACAGTAAAGTTTTTTTTAGGTTTTACTATTGCTAAACAGCATATATTTGATCAATGTAAAGTGGAGAAATTAATCACTAATTGCAGTGACACTGAGAAAAAGATTTATGTGCGTATATACATAGGTGTTTATATAGAGATGTATGTATATTTATGCGTATATGTGTGTCGCTATATCTACAGCTATTTATCCATCTACCTATCAATATATATACCTATCTACACCTATCTAATCAAATACCTAAACCTATATATCTATATGTCCATATCTATTCGTGACCTCATGGTTCTTGAGTTACTACAAGGATGACAAAACACACACATACCACACACACACATGAAAAACAAAACAAAGCAAACCAAAAACTAAGCATATTAGATAGCACAAATAGAATTAGAAGATTAATTTTAAGGTATAAATTTCCTATAGCTAATCTCTATTTTTCAATATAATATATTTAAAGCATATGTTAGTATCTATACATTTAAAGAAATTTTAACAGGTTGAAGGACAGAGAAAACATTTCTATATATGTAAATAATTATTTGGTTTTTCTTTGAGGAAAGTATGATTTTCAAAGGTGTAAATATCCTAGTTCAAAAAATAAAAATAAAAAAGAAACCATTTTCTAATTTAAAAAGTGTTGCCTTCTATTCTACATAATCATAAAAGTGTTATTATCATTCTTTTTTTTCTAACTGTATTTCCTGAGGTACATTATATTTGTGACTGTTAATATCATAGAGTATTACATAATTTCTAGTGAGCTGTAAAATATATTTGTCTCTCTTTTTTTTTTTTTTAACAGAAAGTCCATTAAATTCAGTGAATCGTATGTCTTTGCATAGCTTCAATTTACACTGCCTGGTAGTTTTTAAACATGTCTTCATTATCCATGATCCCAAGCAGAAATATAAGCTAACAAGTAGTCCTTGAGAAAGTTATGGCACTGAGATGTGTGTCTGTAACAACTTCTTAGTGTTTTAGAAAATAGCTAATATATTAGCATATTGATGAAAATATTTGAATTAATACATTGCAGTTTATAAGGCAATTTTCATGATTTCCAGCTAGTTGATAGAGTCTAAGTAAAGTATAATACATTGAGAAAATCTTAAATTCAGATTTTAATGATCTATATTTCAGTGTAAAAAATACTGTATACATGGGCTTCCCTGGTGGCACAGTGGTTGAGAGCCTGCCTGCCGATGCAGGAGGCACGGGTTTGTGCCCCAGTCCGGGAAGGTCCCACGTGCCACGGAGTGGCTGGGCCCGTGAGCCATGACCATAGGGCTTGTGCATCCGGAGCCTGTGCTCCGCAATGGAAGAGGCCACAACAGTGAGAGGCCCGCGTACCGCAAAAAAAAAAAAAAAAAAAAAAATACTGTATACATGCTGCCCAGTCCCTATAAATATCTTTGTTTTCTAAGTAAATTATTTACATTTGATTTTGCCAGTCAAAATCTTACCCAGTTTAGTGAAATGTTCTATTCCTTTAATTAATTAATTAATTTGTTTATTTATTTATTTTTGGCTGAGTTGGGTCTTTGTTGCTGTGCGCGGTGCAGGCTTTCTCTAGTTGCTGCGAGCAGGGGCTACTCTTCCATGCGGTGCGTGGGCTTCTCATTGTGGTGACTTCTCTTGTTGCTGAGCATGAGCTCTAGGCATGCAGGCTCAGTAGTTGTGGCTCGTGAGCTCTAGAGTGCAGGCTCAGTAGTTGTGGCACACGGGCTTAGTTGCTCCGCGGAATGTGGGATCTTCCCAGACCAGAGATCAAACCTGTGTCCCCTGTATTGGCAGGTGGATTCTTAACCACTGCTCCACCAGGGAAGCCCTCCATTCCTTTAATAATAGTCTTCAATTAACATTTGATGTCTACATATCACATGCACAAAAACCTGTTATTAACAAATTAAAAAAATAAAGGATGAAATAAATCATAAAAACAATATAAATATAGTTTCCTACACTCGAAAAATGCACATTCTGATATAAGGGACAAAACAGGACACAAGTAATTTTAGCAATGTGCAAGTGCTACAGAATGTTCAAAGTGGTAAGGGAGCAGGAAAAGAGTCCAATTTTTTAAAAGACTAGAGAAACTATATTAATGAATGAATGGTTTCTCAGGCAGCATTCATTCTTCCTCTTTTTTTATTCCTAACATGCCCAGATCATCTTTAGCAGAATTATCCATTAATTAGTACATAGCATTGATTAATTTTCTGTGCTATTTATCCCTGTGCAACAATGGAGCCTGACTGATGGGATCTCATCTATCCAGCCAAAGTGGTTGGTCCAGATTTTTCCAAGCAGAACTTTTGTCTAATCATAAATTTTACCTACCTCTAGAGTATAGGACTTGAAAGCCAAATATAGGCAACCACATATATATCTAAACTTATACATATATATGTGATTGCTTATATATATGTGTATGTCTATGTGTGTGTGTATAAAATTGTGTATTATTATGCCCGGGGTGTTCTTATCTTCCCTCTTCACCTAGATATTCATTTTATTCTTCATGTCTAACCCCATTCACCACTCAATGAGCGATATCCCCTTGTCCTGCCTACATCAACTGTTCCTCAAAATAATACAGTCTCTTTCAGCACTATCAGCCTTTTTTTCTTTGCATTTGTCATGAATGCAATTTTACAAAAGTTAGTGTGCTTATTTGATTAATGTCACTCGCCCACAAAGACTACCATCTCTCAGTCCAGGAATGATTTTTTAAGAGTTTTACTCTGTCCCTGTTATGTAACCCAGAAGTATATAATAGGTAATATGTAAATTAATACGAACATTCAGTACATCTAATTTCCTACAGGTAGTGTATGTATATGTTTTTCTGCTGCTTTCATATCATTGTCTTCAATTAGGCAGAGAAGTCTTTCCAGCTTTTAAATTTGGTGCAGGTCATAGCATTCTTGAATCTTTTCTCCTTTTGTAAAGACTGGGCCAGTGACTACAAACATCTATTTTTCAAACTGAGGCTACTATCTGGGGTATTCCAAATTCTTCACTCATATTTTCTAATGAGAAAGGCACTTCAATTCTTCCTGGGAAAAAGTCTTCATTAGGCAAGAATATATGCATAAGTAGAACTGACTTTGAAAACTGCATATTTGGTAAATATAGTTGCTCATTTGTAAATCTTAATGTGTCCATACAAAGCAATCTCTCCGTATTGCCTCTCCAAAGAAGAATGAACATGATAAAAATATGGAACCACAGCTTATAGACCTTGATTATGTTGTTAGTCTCTTTCACTATCTAAGTGGCAAGGTTATTTTCATCTGAAGAATTTTTGAATATTATGAAGAAATACTTGAGAGTGCCTAAAAGGTATTCTAAAATGTTTTCCAAACCTGATGGCAACAATTAGTGAAAGAACTCCATTTTTACCACTTTGAAAATATAACTAAATAAACACATTCAAAAGAACAGGTTTTGGAGATTGATTCAGATAAATTCTTGAAAAAAAAATAATGGAATGAATTTTTAACATAACTTTATGTTTAGGAGGTAGTTCTCAATATGCAATATTTTTCGAGAAGGCATTTACTATATTTTACCCTTTCTGGTCACATGTATGTGAGTTTGGATTGTGTATGCCAATAGCAACAAAATTACAGAGTTCAACTGCCTTGCTTAAACTAGTGATAGCACTGCTAGCTGATTACCAGAGGTTCTCCTTCTGAGTTTTAGCTGGGCATTCAGTCATCAAACTAGAATTACACTTCCCAGGTTTCACTGGAATTTAAGTTCTACCCAATAGCATGTAAAATTCTGAAGTGACGTGTGCCACTTTAAGGTCATGAACTTAAAGGCATATGGATGTTCTCCATTCTTCTTATGTCTTACTGCTTGAGTGACAACTGTATTAGCCATCGTGGAGTCAAAGATAGAAGCCAACTGTACTCTCAGCCCTTTATGTACACCCTCAGACTCTTCTATGAGAGAGATAAACTTCTCTGTTTTGAAGTCATTATATTCTGGTGTCTTATTTTCTAATAACACAGTTTAGGCAGTACTCTAATAATACAAAACCCCTCATATTATTTCTAATTTAGTAGCATAAAGCTGATAATAAATAATCAGAAATGCTCTTATTTTTATATTATAAATAGTGACAGTGAGTGATTTTTAAAAAACACGTTACTTTTATTATCATGTTTTAAAATACAAATTTATAATTTTTAATTTAATAACAGTTTTCATTATGCTTATGTTTTATAGTTACCCTCATTTTATACCAAGGTATGTTGCTTTTTCCTTCATGATGGTGATGTAAAATATTCATACTTAGATTTTCTTGGAGTAAAAAGTGGGTCAACCTAAATAACAATAATGAATACATAACCATATAGATGATACATGGATATGGAAAAAATCATGGAGATGGCATAAAAGTGACACCACAAAAAGCACTTTTAAAATGTTAATGATTCATAACAAGAAGTACATTGAAAGAATAAGATCTATATTCTCTGCCAAGGCTGTGTGATTCTGCACAATTTATGTAGACTCCATCTCTCAGTTTAATTCTGTGGGTAATACTCTCAGATTCTTAAGCTATGGGTATGCATAATAATCATTCCAGTCCAATAAGAGTGTAATGTGGATGAAATTAGATTTGTTCTGAAATTTCAAAAAACAGTTTCTGAATAGTGAGTAATCATATAGCATGGTGTAGAACCATGTGTCCTGATTACCAAAATTCCCCATAAATTCAGATTCTATTATTTATGTAGTGAAACCGCCTCTGACAAGAACAACTCTAATGATACAGAGTGCTAAAACAATAATATCACCTTTCATTTGTATATCAATTAGCACTAATTAATCTGTAACACAGTCCTTCACAGTTATGTTAGCTCAGGAAATCAAGGGCAACTTCAATGGAATTTGAAAAAAATATATAAAACTACATAATCATGAGCTGCTCTTTACTACTCCTGAAGAGCATAAAATTGTAGAGAAAAATATAAACTGTCCCCAAAATTTAGTAATGAAAGGTTAAATAAAAAGAAATTCAACAGAAATTACAAAATGGGTTTTAATAGAGAATCAAGATCCTTCTGAAGTTGAATGCTGGCATTTGAACATAGATGTTAAAGCAATGAGAATCAAATTGCTAAAACAGGTTTTCATTACTTTGGTGCATTAGAGTTAAAAAAACAAACGAACAAACAAACAAAAAAACCTTTCAGCAGTTTTTAGTAAATGGCAGATAATCAGGTGAATTCAGTTGTTAGTTTAGACCTTGTTGGTCTGTTGAAAAAGATCTCCTTGTTATAGGTTCCTTACTGTTTGATCTTTGATGAATTAGATTATGTTACTTTATGAGAACATATCTTTTGCTTTAGCATAAAGCTCTGATTTGTGGAACTTCTGAGCAGTCTACAGCCATCCCCATTTATACTTAGGGCTTCTAGTTACATGGCAACACCAGCTATTTGATGGAGACTTGCTTGGACAGGTGTTGGTTAAGTCAGGCATCATTGTACATCATAATGTAATTTTACCTTCAATAAAAAGTTAATATTTTTACATTTCTAAATTTCTTTATTTCATTTACTGAGTTTCCCAATTCTGCCTACTGTTTTATTTGACAACTTAACAAAACTTGTGAGGTTTTTCCTTTGGATAGGCTTTAGGGAATAATTTCTTTAATCCTTTTCCTAAGGAACAGTTTTATGATCCAACAAGAATTATTGTTAACCTGCATTCATTCTTCAGGGAAAGAGCATACAGCCTGGTTTAATATGAAATTTAATTATTGCTAGCATTAATATGTGATGACCACTAAGAGAATAAATCATTGCAGAAAAAAAAAAACAGAAAAGAATAACATAGGAACACTTCACCTATCTTAAAGTAAAGTAATATGTATGCTGAAAGCAGCTGCCCAAGTAAAGCTACTGTACCTATATTGTTTTCTTTTTAAAAAATTTTATCCTCTTTGGGTAATGCTGACTTTTTATTTTTTTATTTTTTTATTTTTTTTTATTTTTTTTATTTTTTTTTATTTTACAAATTTAATCAGTTATACATATACATATGTTCCCATATCCCCTCCCTTTTGCGTCTCCCTCCCACCCTCCCTATCCCACCCCTCCAGGCGGTCACAAAGAACCGAGCTGATCTCCCTGTGCTATGCGGCTGCTTCCCACTAGCTATCTACCTTACATTTGGTAGTGTATATATGTCCATGCCGCTCTTTCACTTTGTCACAGCTTACCCTTCCCCCTCCCCATATCCTCAAGTCCATGCTCTAGTAGGTCTGTGTCTTTATTCCTGTCTTACCCCTATGTTCTTGATGACATTTTTTTCTTAAATTCCATATATATGTGTCAGCATACAGTATTTGTCTTTCTCTTTCTGACTTACTTCACTCTGTATGACAGACTCTAGGTCCATCCACCTCATTACAAATAGCTCAATTTCATTTCTTTTTATGGCTGAGTAATATTCCATTGTATATATGTGCCACATCTTCTTTACCCATTCATCCGATGATGGACACTTAGGTTGTTTCCATCTCCGGGCTATTGTAAATAGGGCTGCTATGAACATTTTGGTACATGTCTCTTTTTGAATTATGGTTTTCTCAGGGTATATGCCCAGTAGTGGGATTGCTGGGTCATATGGTAGTTCTATTTGTAGTTTTTTAAGGAACCTCCATACTGTTCTCCATAGTGGCTGTACCAATTCACATTCCCACCAGCAGTGCAAGAGTGTTCCCTTTTTTCCACACCCTCTCCAGCATTTATTGTTTCTAGATTTTTTGATGATGGCCATTCTGACTGGTGTGAGATGATATCTCATTGTAGTTTTGATTTGCATTTCTCTAATGAGTAAAGATGTTGAGCATCCTTTCATGTGTTTGTTGGCTGTCTGTATATCTTCTGTGGAGAAATGTCTATTTAGGGCTTCTGCCCATTTTTGGATTGGGTTGTTTGTTTTTTTGCTATTGAGCTGCATGAGCTGCTTATAAATTTTGGAGATTAATCCTTTGTCAGTTGCTTCATTTGCAAATATTTTCTCCCATTCTGAGGGTTGTCTTTTGGTCTTGTTTATGGTTTCCTTTGCTGTGCAAAAGCTTTGAAGTTTCATTAGGTCCCATGTGTTTATTTTTGTCTTTATTTCCATTTCTCTAGGAGGTGGGTCAAAAAGGATCTTGCTGTGATTTATGTCATAGAGTGTTCTGCCTATGTTTTCCTCTAGGAGTTTGATAGTGTCTGGCCTTACATTTAGGTCTTTAATCCATTTTGAGCTAATTTTTGTGTATGGTGTTAGGGAGTGATCTAATCTCATACTTTTACATGTCCCTGTCCAGTTTTCCCAGCACCACTTATTGAAGAGACTGTCCTTTCTCCACTGTACATTCCTGCCTCCTTTATCAAAGATAAGGTGACCATATGTCCGTGGGTTTATCTCTGGGCTTTCTATCCTGTTCCATTGATCTATCTTTCTGTTTTTGTGCCAGTACCATACTGTCTTGATTACTGTAGCTTTGTAGTATAGTCTGAAGTCAGGGAGCCTGATTCCTCCAGCTCCATTTTTCGTTCTCAAGATTGCTTTGGCTATTCGGGGTCTTTTGTGTTTCCATACAAATTGTGAAATTTTTTGTTCTAGTTCTGTGAAAAATGCCATTGGTAGTTTGATAGGTATTGCATTGAATCTGTAGATTGCTTTGGGTAGTAGAGTCATTTTCACAATGTTGATTCTTCCAATCCAAGAACATGGTACATCTCTCCATCTATTTGTATCATCTTTAATTTCTTTCATCAGTGTCTTATAATTTTCTGCATACAGGTCTTTTGTCTCCTTAGGTAGGTTTATTCCTAGATATTTTATTCTTTTTGTTGCAATGGTAAATGGGAGTGTTTCCTTGATTTCACTTTCAGATTTTTCATCATTAGTATATAGGAATGCCAGAGATTTCTGTGCATTAATTTTGTATCCTGCAACTTTACCAAATTCATTGATTAGCTCTAGTAGTTTTCTGGTAGCATCTTTGGGATTCTCTATGTATAGTATCATGTCATCTGCAAACAGTGACAGCTTTACTTCTTCTTTTCCCATTTGGATTCCTTTTATTTCCTTTTCTTCTCTGATTACTGTGGCTAAAACTTCCAAAACTATGTTGAATAAGAGTGGTGAGAGTGGGCAACCTTGTCTTGTTCCTGATCTTAGTGGAAATGGTTTCAGTTTTTCACCATTGAGGACGATGCTGGCTGTGGGTTTGTCATATATGGCCTTTATTATGTTGAGGAAAGTTCCCTCTATGCCTACTTTCTGCAGGGTTTTTATCATAAATGGGTGTTGAATTTTGTCAAAAGCTTTCTCTGCATCTATTGAGATGATCATATGGTTTTTCTCCTTCAACTTGCTAATATGGTGTATCACATTGATTGATTTGCGTATATTGAAGAATCCTTGCATTCCTGGAATAAACCCCACTTGATCATGGTGTATGATCCTTTTAATGTGTTGTTGGATTCTGTTTGCTAGTATTTTGTTGAGGATTTTTGCATCTATGTTCATCAGTGATATTGGCCTGTAGTTTTCTTTCTTTGTGACATCCTTGTCTGGTTTTGGTATCAAGGTGATGGTGGCCTCGTAGAATGAGTTTGGGAGTGTTCCTCCCTCTATTATATTTTGGAAGAGTTTGAGAAGGATAGGTGTTAGCTCTTCTCTAAATGCTTGATAGAATTCGCCTGTGAAGCCATCTGGTCCTGGGCTTTTGTTTGTTGGAAGATTTTTAATCACAGTTTCAATTTCAGTGCTTGTGATTGGTCTGTTCATATTTTCTATTTCTTCCTGATTCAGTCTTGGCAGGTTGTGCATTTCTAAGAATTTGTCCATTTCTTCCAGGTTGTCCATTTTATTGGCATAGAGTTGCTTATAGTAATCTCTCATGATCTTTTGTATTTCTGCAGTGTCAGTTGTTACTTCTCCTTTTTCATTTCTAATTCTATTGATTTGAGTCTTCTCCCTTTTTTTCTTGATGAGTCTGGCTAATGGTTTATCAATTTTGTTTATCTTCTCAAAGAACCAGCTTTTAGTTTTATTGATCTTTGCTATCGTTTCCTTCATTTCTTTTTCATTTATTTCTGATCTGATTTTTATGATTTCTTTCCTTCTGCTAACTTTGGGATGTTTTTGTTCTTCTTTCTCTAATTGCTTTAGGTGCAGGGTTAGGTTGTTTATTCGAGATATTTCCTGTTTCTTAAGGTGGGGTTGTATTGCCATAAACTTCCCTCTTAGAACTGCTTTTGCTGCATCCCATAGGTTTTGGGTCGTCGTGTCTCCATTGTCATTTGTTTCTAGGTATTTTTTAATTTCCTCTTTGATTTCTTCAGTGATCACTTCGTTATTAAGTAGTGTATTGTTTAGCCTCCATGTGTTTGTATGTTTTACATCTCTTTCCCTGTAATTGATATCTAGTCTCATAGCATTGTGGTCGGAAAAGATACTTGATACAATTTCAATTTTCTTAAATTTACCAAGGCTTGATTTGTGACCCAAGATATGATCTATCCTGGAGAATGTTCCATGAGCACTTGAGAAAAATGTGTATTCTGTTGTTTTTGGATGGAATGTCCTATAAATATCAATTAAGTCCATCTTGTTTAATGTATCATTTAAAGCTTGTGTTTCCTTATTTATTTTCATTTTGGATGACCTGTCCATTGGTGAAAGTGGGGTGTTAAAGTCCCCTACTATGATTGTGTTACTGTCGATTTCTCCTTTTATGGCTGTTAATATTTCCCTTATGTATTGAGGTGCTCCTATGTTTGGTGCATAAATATTTACAATTGTTATATCTTCTTCTTGGATCGATCCCTTGATCATTATGTAGTGTCCTTCTTTGTCTCTTCTAATAGTCTTTATTTTAAAGTCCATTTTGTCTGATATGAGAATTGTTACTCCAGCTTTCTTTTGGTTTCCATTTGCATGGAATATCTTTTTCCGCCTCTGCGTGTAGGTCGCCGGAGGGCGTCTGTTCTTCGCTCAGACAGGACAGGGTTAAAGGAGCAGCCTCTTCGGGGACTCTGGCTCACTCAGGCCGGGCGGGAGGGAGGGGCACGGAGTGCGGGGCGAGCCTGCAGCGGCAGAGGTCGGCGTGACGTTGCAGCAGCCCGAGGCGCGCCGTGCGTTCTCCCAGGGAAGCCGCCCCTGGATCCCGGGACCCCGGCAGTGGCAGGCTGCACAGGCTCCCGGAAGGGTGGTGTGGACAGTGTCCTGCGCTCGCACACAGGCTACTTGGCGGCGGCAGCAGCAGCCCCAGCGTCCCACGCCCATCTCTGGTCTCCGCGCTTTCAGCCGCGACTCACGCCCGTCTCTGGAGCTCCTTTACGCGGCGCTCTTAATCCCCTCTCCTCGCGCACCAGGAAACCAAGAGGGAAGAAAAAGTCTCCTGCCTCTTCGGCAGCTCCAGAGTTTTCCCGGACTCCCTCCCGGCTAGCTGTGGCACATTAGCCCCCTTCAGGCTCCTGACTTTTTTTTACCTATCCTCTCCTGCTCTAGCTTTACTTTATTATTTCCTAGACCACTTTCTCCATTCCTTTTCTTACACCTTGAAAATATGTCTTTGAGAATTCAAACTCTAGTTTGATAGAGCATTTAGGCCACTGTTCTAAGCTATATTGAATTTAATCATGGGGTCACTTGAACCAAGTAGCTTTGCTGTTTCTAATCTACTAACTGCACATTTTCTCTGAGATTGGATAGGACCAGTCCTATTAGGATTTCTTACACAGGAGGTCAATAATTCTTTACTTCATCCATAATTTTATATTTTATTGTCCTACACCTCTCAAAAGTTTCACAGCTTTTGTGGAGAAAATGAAATATCTTATTACTAAACTAGATTGCCATTTTTTGTCTTCTTTATGTTATCAGGGGACATTATTATTTTTTCTCCTCAATTTCAAATTTTCCACTTGGTAACCTGTCTTTTATCTTTAATACTTGTATATATAATATTGCACATATAATGCACATTTATTTCCATGAAGTTGTATTTATTCATTTGAAAAAATCTGATTTAATTAAGTTGAATTGGGTTTTAATAAAAATGATAAGGTTATAAACAACTTACCTAATGTGCTTTTTTATGTCTTTTTGATGTTTCAAAAGTAATAAGCAATGCTATTTTGTATGATATTTTTACTAAATCTATGAAAATATAAGTAAACTTAAGTAAAATTCATCCATTATGAATTATTTTTTTAAAGTTACATATTGGGAAATTGAAAGTATTCAGTTTCTAAAATGTACCTTGAAACAACTGCAGAGGTGTTTCATGCTTTAATTAGGAAAAGAGTTTTTATAGAAAAATCTAGGAAGGCAAAACCCCATGTTCTGGCCAGACTGAGCTACTATGTTCTGTGACATTGGGCAAATTGTTAAGCTTAATAATAATTAGTAATATATTCAAAGCATTTTATAGTTTAGAAACTTTCAAACATTGCATTAGGTCCTCACAAAACACTAGTTAAGAAAGAACAAACTGAGATTTAGAATATTAAATAATATATATAAACATTATAAAACATTTTATTAGCAAAATATTCAATAGAATTCAGGTCTGGCTCCTTATTCCATGTATTTTCAATTATAGATTTCTGCCTCATTCAAATCAAGTCAGGGACTTTGTTTCCAAACACATTAAAATTGTATGCTATTAACAAAAAACAAACAACTACCTCATAGTGTTCCTATGTGAAAAATATTAAAGGATTAATGTAAAATTGATTTTTAAATTATTGACCACTACTTTTCATATTTTATTTTTAATGTTCTCATTGACTTTTTAAAAGCAAATTATCAAAATACACCTATTAAATACAGATATTGTCAAGGAAGATTAAACAATATGACTGAACTATATGTTATCCACAGCAATTTGCTTCAAATATAATGGTATAGGCAAGTTGAAAGTAAAGGGACAGAACAAATATATAAATAGTGATCAAAGGAAAATAAGAGTGGGTATATTAATATCAGATAAAGTATAAACAGAGTAAATAAAATACCTGAGACAGAAATGGATAACATATAATGATAGAAGGGTAAAACCATGAAAAAGAAATGGAAATTCTAAGTGAATATATACCAAACAAAAGAGCTGCAAAATATGTGAAACAAATACTGATTGAATTGAAAGAAATGGACAAATATATAATTATGATTGTAGACATCAACTCTCTTCTCTGAACAGTTGCTAGAACAGCTAGACAGAAAATCAGCAAAAATGTGTAAGAACTCAACACCACCATCAAAAAAAGAGAATCCAATTGATATGTATAGAATACTTATTTATGTTTATAGAACATTCCAACGAACAGGAGAACAATACTCATTTCAATTGCCTATGAAACATGCAACAAGATAGACCATGTTCTGGACCATACAGCAAACCTCAACAGATGTAAAAAATAAATAAATAAATTCTTGTGGAGTGTGTTGTCCAACCACCATGGAAACAAAGAAATCTTTTATTATAGATAACATGAAAATATCCAAACACATAGTTTCTAAATAATACATATCTAGTTGACCTATGGGTCAAAGAGAAAGTCTGAGGAATATCAAATAATCCATTGAACTGAATAAAAATGAAAATACAGGAGAACAAATTTGTGGAACATAGCTTAAGAAATGCTGACAGGAAAATGTCTAGCACTAAATGCCTATGTTAGAAAAAAATATCAAATAATTGAATCAATAACTGAAGCTCCCACCTCAAGAACCTAACAAAAGAGGGGCAGAATAAGCCAAAATCAAGAAGGAAGGCAAAAATAAACATAACAGCAGAAGTTACTGAAATTATAAACAGAAATACAATAGATAAAATCAATAAAACAAGAGTTATATTTTTAAAAAGGTTAATAAAATTGAGAAACCTCTAGCAAGACTAACAAAGAAGAAAAGAGAGAAGACAAATTCCCACTATCAGGAGAGAAACAGGGGTAACATTACATACCCTGCATACATGACAAGAATATGGGAATAATACAAAAAAATGCTACACACATGAATTTGATAAATTAGACAAAAAATGGGGCAATTCATTGAACACAAACTACCACAATTCACTCAATAATAAATGGATACAATGAGTAGTCCTACAACTTTTAAGTAAATTGAGTCTTTAATGAAAACACTCCAAACAGAAATCACAAGGCCCATATGGTTTCACACAAGACTATGAACGAACATTTAAGAATTAACATCAATTCTACACAATCTCTTTCAGAAAATTGATGAGGAGGAATTATTTCCCACTTTATATTATGATGCTATAATTACCATGATATCAAAACCAGACAAAACCACTATAAAATCAAAGACAACCTCCTATGTTTTAATATTAAAATGAAGTAGAAATAGACAGCAAGTACTTTTAAATATTCAAATATTTGGAAGTTTAAAAACATTTCTAAAAACTGTCTTTAATGTCTCTTTATGATGTTGTATGCAGAAAAGTCTATGAAATCCTTAAAAATTTACAGTGATTATATTAAAAATAATAAGTACATTTTATAACGACACAAGACATGTGGTCATTACAGAAAAGCCAAGTCCATAGCCAAAAATAAATAATTAGAAAATGAAATTAAAACATTATAACAGCATCATGAAATATAACATTCATGTGAATAAATTTAATGAAAGATGAACGAGCCCTTTCCACTGAAAACTAGAAGTTTCTAATAGAATAAAACATACATTTACCCTATGATTTGATCATTTCAGTCCTATGTATTTACTTGAGAAATATGAAACAAAACAAAAACTACCACCATCACCACCATGAAAACAAAACAAAAAGACATTGTCAAATACATAAGGGCTCAAGTTCATGCCAGCAGCCATATGACTTCCCACAAATTCCACTGGAGATGTAAACCAGAAATAAGAAATTAATTAGAATAAAATTTTGTGATAAGAAAATTATAGAGGAACTGACAGTTGAAAGCCACTGGATCAGTTTAACATATAATCAAGTGTGCAGAACTAGACATTTTAGGCACAAAGCATCATCTGAGTGTTAAAATATTTAAAAACAAAATTTGCTCTTTAAAGATTAACACTTAGTTAATTCTATTTAAATTTTAAAAGTGAAGATTTTATATGATATGTATTATGAAAAATGAATGGACATTTCTGAAGAAACTACTCAATCCAATCTCTTTTCCAACCCTCTACTTTTGATTATATGTTTTGCTCCAGAGCTTAGTCTATACCTCTCAATTTATCACAAACTACTTCAGATTTATACTAACTTGATTACAGTGAGATATAGAAATGTCACTCCTTTATAACCCTGTTTCCTATTCTCCCTTTCAGTGCTATTTGTTTGTATATCTCATATATAATTATGTTACATATAAAATAATATATATATAATTTGTCTCTGTACCTATACATGAGTATATGCATACGTATATATTTACATATATTACAATTCCTAAATATATTGTTACAAATTTTTACTTTGTATATTTTATGTCTATTAAAGTAATTGAAAAAGAAATGAAATTAAGTATGTCTTCATAAACTTTGTTCTGTTTAACTTATTTATCATTTCTGATTCTATTTATTTGTTCTCATCATTCAAAATGCCATCTAGTATCATAACTTTACTCCATTTACAGCTCTGCTCCTACTGACTTCCCTCATGAGCTTGTCAGATATTATTACATTTCATTATGTTATAGAGCCAACAGTATAATTCTACACGTATGTTTATACAATTCCTGTTTAAATAAGGTAAGAAAATGGAGAATAAAAAATCAGATATACTGTCTTTGTAATTATATAATTCCCTTTAAAAGTATTCTTTGATTTTTATGTAGATTTGAATTCCATCCAGATATACTTGTTAATGGCCTGGAGAACTTCCTTCAGTGCTTTTTGTAAGGCAGGAATGATAGCACCAAATTCTCTCAGTTTTTGTTTATCTGAGTATTTATTTTGTATTAATTTTTGAAAAGTATTTTGCTGTATATAAGTTTTTTGGTTGACATTTGTTCTTTCAGCACTTTAACTATGTCATCCCACTGCCTTCTGGCCTCTATTGTTTCTGATGAAAAGTCAGGTTTTAATCTTACTGGGTTTCCTTTATACACAATAAGCTGTTTTTCTCTTGCTATTTTCATTATTTTATTTTTGTTTTTGGCTTTTAGCAATTTTACTATAATATGTCTGAGTGTGAATCATTTTGCATTTATCCTACTTGGAGTTCATTGAGCTTATTGGATGTGTAAGTTAATGTTTTTCATCAGCCATTATTTCTTCTAATATTTGTTTTTGAACTTTTCTTTTCCTCCTCTCCTTCTGTACTCTCATTGTGTGTACATTGGTGCACTTAAAAATATCCCACATTTCTTTGAGGCTCTGTTTATTTTTTTTCATTCTATTTTCTCTCTGTTTTTCCAGGTTGTGTATTTTCTATTGCTCTCTCTCCCAATTCACATATTTTATCTTCTGGCAGTTCAAGTCCACTGTTAGTCCCTCTAATAAATTTTTGAGTCAGCCATTGTACTTTTAATTTACAGAATTTCCATTTGGGTATATTCCAATTTGAACATATTTATAAAGCTAACTTGAAATTTTGTTTGCTAAATCTGTACCCTCTCACTGCCAACTTCTTTTGTCTGTTTATTTTTTTTGGCCCGTTGTTTCTTTGTTCATTTTTTCCTGTAATGGATCACATTGATATTTATTTGTATGTCTTATATTTTTTGTTGTTGTTGTTGAAAACTGGACATTATAGGTAATACATTATAGCAACTCTTCATAGTGATTTCCCTCTGCCATTGTCTGGGATTTGTTTGTGTTGCTGCTTATTTGTTTTGTGACTTAGCTAGGCTATTTTACTGAAGTCTATTTCCCCTGTAGTTTGAAGACTTTGATGTGGCTTCTTAAAGAAAGCAGTCTTGGGTGTGCTATGACCACAATGAGATGACAGTGATTTTAGCAGGGAAGCTTTTCACTTCCTTTTTTTCTGATCTCTCTGGTAAACTGTCTACTTTATTTGGTATTACACACCTGCTTCTTAGGCTCTACTAATTACCACTGATTTCTTTATTGACAGTGCCTTATGACATGAAAAATATTCAGTAGTCTGATCAAATTATATTTGCCATGAGTAGTTTTTGAGGCCAGCCTTTCAGGTTTAAACTCGAGGAGGGCTCTTCTCTCTGTCTCTTTCCCTGGTTTTCTGTGGTGAATTCAATGGCCTTTGGTTTAGTGTGTTGCTCTTAATTAAAAGGAACTCTTGTTTTAAGAGTGCTCTTAGGCTGTAATTTTCACACTCTGTTTCAAATAAAGTTAGTGCCTTGAGGAGAGCTTCAGAGCTCTTTTGTTTTATGCATGGCTTCTTGTCCTCGGCAAGTTATCTGAGCCTCTAGTCTGTGTTCTGGGCCAAGAGTAGCCTCTGTTCTTCCTGGCTTTCCTCTCCCCATTTCTCCAGGTGCAGTGCCTCCACCCTGCGAATAAGCTGGGAAGAGAGCATTTGAGGCCCCAGTATTGTTGGTCTGCTGTGCCTGAAGAAGAGATTTTGTCCTGATAGTAAGGGGCTAATTGAAGATGGGAGCCCCTGACCTCTGTTATACTCACCAGGAATTTAGCCTCTTCAACTTTGAGTTGGAAGGGATGAGGAATGCCTGTGGCCTGTCCCTCTTGGAGATATAGAGTAAGCCTTGACCGAGGCATGAGAGTAGAAAAGGTCTGTCTTCATCTTAGATATTTTCACCCTAAGTGAACCTTCCATCCAGCTGATCTATGGCTAGGTAGGAAGAGGCAGAAGAAAAAATGGGTGGTGGCTCAAATGTCAGAATCTCACTGATCTTACTGAGTTTTAGTAGATTATCCTAGAGAAACACTTTATTTATTATATGCCCTTAGCACAATTTCCAGAGATGTAGAATAGTGGAGTTTTTTTTCCTTTTGGTTTTGTTTTAATAGTTTTTTCCATGTTGTTTGTTTTGCTGGGGAATGAGTCTGCTGAGCTACTAACTCTGTCGTCCTGGAAATAGAACTCAACTTACAAAACTTTTTTTTATTCTCCAATACATGACAAAAACAAAACTCAGAACAGCAACAGTCTATATTAATTTTAAAATGATCTAGTAGAGTGCCATGCATTTTCAAAGCCTATAAATGTATGCTCAGTAAGAGCATCACTGATATGGTCAGCCTTTGCTCCCTCAATATAATAGGATTACTTCCTACACTGACTGCACTCTGTTTTTATATCAGTTAAATAACATTTCTGCATGTTCTAATGTGTAAAAATCCTTTTAGTCCTAGTTTGCTGAAATGCTTTGTCTGTTGTTCGCAACTAATTGAACCTGATCTACAAACACATTCCTACTTGGCACTCTATGTTAAAAAACATTGTCATATAGATAAATTTCTTTGGCTTTAAAAAACCACTAACTCTAAAAGATACATGCACCTCAATGTTCAAAGAAGCACTATTTACAACAGCCAACACATGGAAGCAACCTAAGTACCCAACAGATGAATGGATAAAGAAGATGTGATACATCTGTACAATGAAATACTGCTCAGCCATAAAAAAGAAGGAAATTTTGCCACTTGCAAGAACATGGATGGACTTGGAGGGTATTATGCTAAATAAAATAAGTTAGAGAAACACAAATACTGTATGATCTCACTTTATATGTGGACTCTAAAAAATACAACAAACTAGCGAATATACCAGAAAAGAAGCAGACTCACAGACATAGAGAACATACTATTGGTTACCAGTAGGGAGAGGGAAGGGGGGATGGGCAATAGAGGGGTAGGGGATTATGAGGTACAAACTATTATGTATAAAATAAACTATAAGGATAAATTGTACAACACAGGAAATACAGCCAACCTTTCATAATAACTGTAAATGGAGTATAACCTTCAAAAATTGTAAATCACTGCATTGAATACCTATATAATATTGTACATCAACTATATAACTCAGTAAAATAAAGAGAATAAGAAAGATAAACATTTTAATTTTACCTTTACTTATTCCTGTTCTAATGATTTTCTGTTCTTTATTTAGATCTGAGTTTCTGACTAGTATCATTTTCCTTCTGTACTATCTGCTCAATCTGCCATAACAAATATCACATATTGCATGGCTTAAACAATATAAATTTATTTTCTCACAGTTCTGGAGACCAGGAAGTCCAATACTAGAGTTCTAGCAGGACTCAGTTTCTTAGGAGGACTCTATTACTGGCTTGGAGATGGATGTTTTGTCCTCACATGGTCTTTCCTCTGAGTGCACATGGAGAGAAAGTGAGGGAGAGAGAGAGAGAGAGAGAGAGAGAGAAATCTCTTTCTTTTCCTCTTATAAGGCCAATAGTCTTATTGGACTCACCCCTATGACTACATTTAAACTTCATCACTTCCTAAACCCTAGGTCTAAATACAGTATACACTGAAGGTTAAGGCTTCGACATATTACTCTGGAGGGGTCACAATTCAGTTCATGGCATTCTGTCTCTGATCTCCCAAAATTCATGTTCTTATCTCACACAAGGTTCTATTCCAAAAGTCACAAAAGTCTTAACTCATCCCAGCATCAACTCTAAAGTCTAAAGTGCAAAGTCTTTCTAAATATCATCTAAATCAGGTGAGATTTGAGGTACACCTCATCTGAGACAAAATTCCCCTCCAGCTGAGAACCTATGAAATCAGACAAGTCATGTGCTTCCAAAACAAAATGGTGGGACAGGCATAAAATAGACATTCCCATTCCAGAAAGGAGAAAATGGAAAAAAGAAAGTGATGATGGATGAGTCCTCTGCAAATCCAAAACAAGCAGTGAAAATTAAACTGAATCTTAAAACTGGAAAATAATCCTCTTTGCTTAGATGCTCTGCCCTACAGTCCTAGTGGGATGGCAGCGTTACCCCAGGGCCCTATGTGACGGCCCCACTCCCATGGTTCTGCTGGAAGTTCCAGCCCTTATGGAAGTGCTGGGCAGCCCAACCCTCAAGCTTCTCTTGGTGGCAGCCTGGCCTGCCGAAGTGGAGGTGGTAGTCCCACTCTTTGAAACTGAGGAGACAGCCTGATGACCTCTGAATTACCTTTGGTGTCTTTCTTCCTTTTCTCAAAGAATAGTGCGCTATTGCAGCCAAATAGCTCTGTCATCCACTGTTGTAGAATCCCAGAAGTATGAAAGCTTTCCCTTTTATGTATCCCATCTGTGTTTTCTTTGATTTAACCTGGCAGGGTCTCTGCTGCTATAATCCCATCTCTCTTGTTGCCTTCTACTGAAATGGCTGATTAGATCTAGGATTCACACCCATACTAATCTCCTTATCAACACATTGTTCAGTCAATGCCCTTAGTGTTTTCTTCAGAAAAATCTTTCTCATTTTTTACAACATGGATATGCTGATAATTTTCTAAATCTTCAAGTTCTGGTTACTTTTTGCTTAACAATTCCTTCCATTTATCTCTCTCCCCTCACATTTTAATATCAGCAGAAAGGAGAAAAAGTCCCAACTTTCAACACTTTGCTTAGAAGTCTCCTCAGTTACATATCAGTTTCATCTCTTTCAAGTTCCACTTCCACAAAACATTACAGCATAGTTCTGTCAAATTCCTTGTCACTTTATGACAGGTTTGTCTTTCATCCAGTTTCCAATAATATGTTCCCCATCACCATTTGAGATCTCATCAGATTTGCCTTTAACATTCATTTCTACCAACGTTTTGTTCACGATCATATATGTTTTCTCTAAGACAAAAGAGGCTTGCTCTTCAGCTCTTATTTCTTTTACACCCCTAAAGAGAATCAAATTTAATATCCATATTTCACCCAACAGTCCCTTCAGAGCAATGTGGGCTTTTTCTAGCACTCATCTCAAACTCCCCTAGCCTCTGCCTAATACCCGATGCCAAAGCTACTTTCTCATTTTTAAGTATTTGTTAGAGCAGTACCTTACTTCTACATTCCAAATTCTATGAGTCAACTCAGGCTGTCATAACTAAATACCACAGACTGGATGACTTAAAAAACAGAAATTTATTTTCTCAGAGTTCTAGAGATAAGAAAGTCCAAGACTTAGGTTCTGGCAGTGTTTGGTTTTTGGTGAGAACTGGATAGCAGACGGCCACTTTTTCCTAACATGTCCTTCTGAGCACACAAAGACAGAGAGAGAGAGAGAGAGAGGAGATCTTCCTCTCTTCCTTTTCTTATAAGGTCAGTATTCCTATTGGATTAGGGCCCCATGCTTATGATTTTTTTAAGTCTCAATTACTTCCTAAACCCTATCTTCAAATAGAGTCACACTGAGGGTTAAGGCTTCAACATATGAATTTTAGGAGGACACAATTCAACCCATAACACTTTATTTCTGAAGAACTTTTTTTTGGGGGTCGTGCCACACATCTTGTGGGATCTTAGTTCCCCCACCAGGGATGGAAGCAGGGCCCAGAGCAATGGAAGTGCCAAGTCCTAACCACTAGATGTCCAGGGAATTCCCTGAAGAACTTCTTTCAACATCTCTTGCAAAGCAAGTCTACGGGCAACAAATTCTCCCAATTTTTGTTAGTCTGAGAAAGACTTGATTTAGGGAGGATCATTTTGCAGGGTACAGAACTCTCGTGTTATTTTCTTTTTCTCTCAGAACTTTAAATATAACTTCTCTCTCTTCTTGTTTACATGGTTTCTGAGGAGAAATCAGAGGAAAATTTTATCTTTGTTCCTCCATTAGGTAAGGTGCATTTTTCCTCTGGTTTCTTTAAAGTTAGTTTATTTATTTATTTATTTATTTTCCCTGCAGTTTGAAAATGATATGCCTAGGTGTACTTGTTTTGGTATTTTTCCACTTTCTGTTATCTGAGCTACCTGGATTTGTGGTTTAGTGTCTGATATTAATGTCATTAATTAGCTCTCAGTCATTATTGTTTGAAATATTTATTCTCTTGCTTTTGTTCTTCTCTTTCTAGTATTCCCAATACATGCATGTTACACCTTTTGTAGTTGTCCATAGTGCTTAGATATTCTGTTTCTTTCTTCTTTTTTTTTTTTGCGGTACGCGGGCCTCTCAGTGTTGTGGCCCCTCCCGTTGTGGAGCACAGGCTCCGGACGCGCAGGCTCAGCGGCCATGGCTCACGGGCCCAGATGCTCCGCGGCATGTGGGATCCTCCCGGACTGGGGCACGAACCCGCGTCCCCTGCATCAGGGGGCGGACTCTCAACCACTGCGCCACCAGGGAAGCCCCTCTTTCTTTTTTTTTTCCCTTCATCTTTCTTCTTTCATTGTTTGTTTGAGAAGTTTCTACTGAGATACGCTCACAGTCAGAGATTCTTCCATCAGCCAACTCCAGTCTACTCATGAGCCCATCAAAAACATTCTTGGGCTTCCCTGGTGGTGCAGTGGTTGAGAGTCCACCTGCCAATGCAGGGGACGTAGGTTCATGCCCCAGTCCGGTAAGATACCACGTGCCGCGGAGCGGCTGGACCCGTGAGCCATGGCCGCTGGGCCTGTGCGTCCGGAGCCTGTGCGCCACAGCGGGAGAGGCCACAGCAGTGAGATGCCCACGTACCATAAAAGAAAAAACAAACAAACAAACAAACAAATTCTTAATTTGATTTCCAGGACATCTTTTTCATTCTTTCTTAGAATTTCCATATCTCTGCTTATATTGTTGACCTGTTCTTGCATGCTTTCTACTTTCTCCATTACTGTCCTTACCATATTAATCATAGTTGTTTCAAATTCCCAGTCTGATAATTCCTACATTTCTGCCGTAACTGAGTCTGACCCTGATACTTGCTCTGTCTCTTCAAGCTTTTTTTTTTTTTTTTTTTTTTTTTTTTTTTTTTTTTTTACCTTATAGCATGCTTGTAATTTTTCTTGATAGCCAGACATGATGTATTGGTAAAAGGAACTACAGTAAATAGGCCACTAGTAATGTGTTGGAAAGGGGAAGCTTTTCACAGTCTGATGATTAGGTCACTGTCCTTTGGAGAATCTATGCCTCTGCCTTTGAGCCTCACAGTTTTTTATTCCCCCTCCCTCCCTGGAGGTGGAACTGGATGGCTAGAGTTGGGTACTTGCCTTCTCCCAAGTCAGTTAAGCTTTGACAAAATCCCAGTAGTTTGGGCTCTGGTAAAATAGTTTTCTTTCAAAGGCAAGACTTGTTAGGAGAACAGAATGCTCTGGTGTATTTTAAAATGGTTCTTTTTTTCTCTCCCTCTCTTCTGGAAGCATGAGGGGATTTTTCTCTACTCTTCATTATGAGAACCAGGTTGAGCTTCTGGAGGTAAAACTCACAAAATATATGGGAGGCCACCTATGACTGGTTCTTCCTTAAGTTTTTAACCTTCAGAACTCCAGCTTCACTGAGCCTTCAGCAATTTGTCAATTGTAGGTCAGTTTTTCCTAACAGGGCACTGGTTCCTGCAGAGGTTTCTGCTTGTAATTCTCTGTATTCATCTGTCTGACATATATATATATATATATATATATATATATATATATATATATACACACACACACACACACACACACACACACATACTTGAGGAACCTGAAGCATGTAGAGAATATATAACTTGCCCAAAGTCACTCAAGAGATAAGTAATGGAGCTTAAATAAAGCAGAAATTACTATGTATAATTACTTTTTAAAAGGCAACTGTCCCTTAGCTGAGTTGAATCTCGGTGAGGATGAGGGAAGTTTGTTATTTGACCACAAGATCCACAGCATCAGTGTCTGAAGTTATTCTGTGTTCAGTACATACTGAAATAAAAGAGTGGATAAAGGAATAAACTCTATATCACACATGCTTGTATCTAACTATCATTTTTAATTATTTTCTCAAGATATAGAAAAAAATAAGGAATTTTCTGTGTTATGATCAACATATCAGAGTGTAGAATCAATTTACATTGCCATAAGAAACATTTAATGGCTTAAAGACTTAAACATAAGACATGATGCCATAAAACTCCTAGAAGAGAACATATGCAAAACATTCTTTGATATAAATCATACAAATGTTTTCTTGAGTCAGTATCCCAAGGCAATAGAAATAAAAGTAAAAATAAACAAATGGGACCTAATCAAGCTTACAAGTTTTTGTATAGCAAAGGAAACCATAAAGAGAAAGAAAAGACAACTGGGAGAAAATATTTGCAAATGATGCAACTGACAAGGGCTTAATTTCCAAAATATACAAACAGCTCACACACAACTCAATAACAAAAACAAAACAAACCACCCAATCAAAAAATGGGTAGGAGAGCTAAATAGACATTTCTCCAAAGAAGACACAGATGGCTGACAGGCACATGAAAAGATGCTCAACATCGCTAATTATTAGAGAAATGCAAATCAAAACTACAATAAGGTACCACCTCACACTGGTCAGAATGGCCATCACTGAAAAGTCTACAAAGAACAAATTCTGGAGACAGTGTGGAAAAAAAGGAAACCCTCCTACACTGTTGGTGGGAATGTAAGTTGGTGCAGCCACTATGGAGAACAGTATGGAGGTTCTTCAAAAAACTAAAAATAGAGCTACCATATGATCCAGCAATCCCACTCCTGGGCACATATCTGGACAAAATTATAAGTAAAAAAGATACATGCACCCCTATGTTCACAGCAGCACTATTTACAATAACCAAGACATGAAAACAATCTAAATGCCTATTGACAGAGGAATGGATAAAGAAGATGTGGTACATTTATATGACGGAATACTACTCAGCCATAAATAAGAATGAAATAATGCCATTTGCAGCAACATGCATGGAACTAAAGATTATCATACTAAGTGAAATCAGAAAGAGAAAGAAAAATACCATATGATATCACTTTTATGTGGAGTCTAAAATATGACACAAATGAACTTATCTATGAAACAGAAACAGACTCACAGACAGAGAACAGACTTGTGGTTGCCAAGGGGGAGGTGGGCTAGGGGAGGGAATGAGTGGGAGTTTGAGGTTAGCAGATGCAAACTATGTTGTTTATAGAATGAGTAAACAGCAAGGTCCTACGGTAGATCACAGGGAGCTATATTCAATATCCTGTGATAAACCATAATGAGAAAAATATATTTAAAAAAGAATGTATATAAATATAACTGAATCACTTTGCTGTACAGCAGAAATTAACATTGTAAATCAACTATACTTCAATTCAAAAAAATAAAGAAACATTTAATAGTGTCTCTTTGCCTACCTAATAGGCCACAGTGGTTCTTATGTATTTATCAAATTTTGCCATTTTGGAAGGCAGACTATATAATTTAATATTTGTTGCTAAATGTTTTATTAATAATGAAGATTTTCCATTGTTTTAAACATTGCTATTGGCTGTATGTATTTTTCTATGAAATGCCTGCTTACATTTTTTTTTTTTTTTTTTTTTTTTTGCCATACGCGGGCCTCTCACTGTTGTGGCCTCTCCCGTTGCGGAGCACAGGCTCCAGATGCGCAGGCTCAGCGGCCATGGCTCACGGGCCCAGCCGCTCCGCGGCACGTGGGATCCTCCCAGACCGGGGCACGAACCCGTATCCCCTGCATCGGCAGGCGGACTCTCAACCACTGCGCCACCAGGGAGGCCCAGTGCTTACATATTTTTTATTTCATAGAAAATTATTTATATGATTAAAGAAATTAATTCCACATTCTTTTTTATACAATTAAAGATATTAATCCCATATTCCTAAAGTACTTGTGATTTGCCATTTCTTTCTTGACTATACCAATAATAATTTTAGTTACATGTATTAATTCAAGCCAGTCATAAAAATTAGCTTTCTTTTATTCTAATAATTGTTTTAAAAAGGATAAAATGTTGTGCATATTTTGTAAAACTCATTATTGGTTTTCTTCTGGCCTATGTAAATAGGAAAAATTCTAAATAGTAATTAGACATAATTGTAATGAACCCAGTGAAGCATTGTTACAGTATAAAGAAACTCTGAAAGAATAAAAAAGGACATCAAAATTCATTTTAATCCATATAAAGAGAAAGCTTTGATAGCACTAAGCAAACAAACAACAAACAAATCAATATTCACAGCACTGGGGAAAAATAGACTAGGATCTCCCAAGATAGGGTTTCAATATTCTTGCCATTATTAGTCTTTTGCTCACAGAGAAATTTTGAATAAAATGCCTTAACTAGGTATCTCTGCCAATAAAATTGACAAGATAGTTACAGAGAAGCTTTAAATCCTTTGCAAAAGCAATTTATATTCAGTTTTTACTCCTGTACAGTTAAAGAATAACATTGGCATTTAGCTTCTTCTAAGTAGTCTTAGAATGAGTTTCACCAATATTGATTTAGTCAGTAAAGTAAAAGTATGTTTTTATGGTTTTTTTTTCAGGTGTAGTACATGCTTTATATTATAGCAGGAATGAAAAAAATGCATACATCTTCTACAGAGTTCCTTTGGTGTTATGTGAATTAAAGCAACAACAACAAAAAGGCCCCAATCTAATATTATGAATCCAGAATCTCTCACTGTTTTAAAGAACACTTCGATTTTCTTTCTGTTTTCTTGGAGAAAGCTTAAAGCATTCCATCCATGTGTGCCTACAGTTTCATACGAGAAATATGGCAAATGATGTC
This sequence comes from Mesoplodon densirostris, assembly GCF_025265405.1. Taxonomy (NCBI): domain Eukaryota; kingdom Metazoa; phylum Chordata; class Mammalia; order Artiodactyla; family Ziphiidae; genus Mesoplodon; species Mesoplodon densirostris. The sequence goes on from NC_082661.1 coordinate 96,974,918, forward strand.
TTCTTGCAGTGGCTTTTACCTCACCATGGATAATGAGATCAAAGCTGTGCCTGACAGGTAAGATGTGTTCATTCAATCTTTACTGTTAACAGGAAATTGTGTGCTGACCCATCTCAACTAGAAGGTAACTGAGCTAATAAAACATCCTAGGGGAGGGGGAAGTAAAAGGTGATGGAAGATTTGAATACAGACCACCTATTTTACATGGAAGTAAAATCCATGTCATAGTTTAGCCTGTGATATATAGTAATTTATAAGGAACTTAGGTAACAAGGATGATATAAATGCATACAAAAACAGATATTAAACATACTTTAATATTCAAAATACATATAACTTCTGTATCCATCAGGATCGTCCAGAAAAACATAACCAATAGGATGCATGTACCTATAATAAATTATTTTATTTAAAAAATACATTATTTTAGAAATTGGTTCACTTGATTGTTGGGGATGGCAATTGTGAAATTCATAGGACAAATCAGCAGGATGGAAAGTCAGGCAAGGGTTGACGTTGTACTCTTGAGTCTGCAGTCTGTAGAATGGGCAGGCAGGTTGAAAATTCAGTCAAGAATTCTATGATACAGTTGTAAGGCAGAGTTCCTTCTTCTCAGAAAAAACCTTAGTTTTTGTGATTAAGGTCTTCAACTGATTGGATGAGGCCCACCTGCATTGCCAATGATAATCACCTTTACCTAAAGTAAACCGGTCGTAGATGTTAATTCCATCTATAAATACCACCACAACAACATCTAATGTTTGACCAAACACAACTGGGCACCACAACCTAGCCACACTGACACGTAAAATTTAACCATCGCAACTTCAATATGTGATAACTCACATCAAGATTTGTATAAGCAGCAATTATGTACTGAGTATTTCTTAAGCATCATATATTTTAGGTATGGTTGAGTGTTTCAAAGACTTTAAGGCAAATTAAAACAAGAAGGACCTGAACTTTCCAAAAACTGGAAAATAATGAATTAAAGGAGATAAAATTTCAATAGATTAAATGCTCAGAGTAGAGGTGTAAAGAATATTTTTTAATTGATGTTTTCTCAGACTACAAAATGGATTTTAGTTGGGAAGCCGTATAACAGTTTAAAAAACAAATATAAATCAATAAAGAGGAGCTAATGAAAGCTTAATAGTTATAATTATAATAATTATAATAATTATAATAACTAATACAACTGAAAGGAACCTATAAAGTGAAGGCTATAAACCTTTTCCATGGAGAATACACTTAACATCCAAATAAACAATGTACCATACTTAGATCATTTTGTTTTTGAAATTAAATAGTCACTGGTTATGGTATCAGACAAGAACACCACAAAATAGAAGATTTTGCTGGCTTCGTACCCAATTTTGTACTTTGAATGTTGCCATGTTCTCAGTTAGAGTGGCATAAAACATATGTCCAGTGAACAGAGGAGGGAAACCTTCCAAATACATTTTGCAAAGCCAGCATATATATTTTTCATATATTTAGATCATATATGTAAAATAAAATTATGCTTTAAAAATGAGTAGTTAAAACCTGCAATAACTTGAATCATGCTTATAGCTCCTAATAATATGAAAACTTGGTCAGCAGCAAAAGAATAGTTGAGGAAAACCATTAACCTTAATTGGGGCTATGGTAAAATAGAAGGAAATTGGGCTTTCTGAAAACAAAATTTTGAAAACAAAATTCAGTACTATGTTTTGTTATTAATAACATTAAATCTTAAGAAATATTCTTGAGATCCCCTTTGATTTTGGTAAATAGAATAAAAAGATATCATTGTTGTGAGGAACTGAACGTGATAATTCACAGGAAATCATTTTTTTTTTGAAATGTACAAATGTAAAGTGTCGTTATCGTAATCCTCATATGGTTTTTGGTCTTGCATACAGTTAATAATTAAATACAGACTCTGAAGACAATGGTCCCCTAATATTGTTCCTATGCTAAGTCCATGCCAATGCTAATGTGCTATTTGAAATAATAGACCTCTACATGGAAACCCTCCATAATGTCGGCTAACAATATATCTCACATCAAGTGGAGTAGTTCTTCTTTTCTAATACAAGTGTTGCTACCCAGGAAAAAAAGTGTTAGAACTTAGAAATTGTGTTCCTTAGGATAATACTAGCTTCCAATACTTCATATTTTTTATCTAAATTAAGAAATATCCCCCATTTCTTCCTCTTTAGTATATATAAATACATATATATATATATATATATATATATATATATATATATAATATATATTTTCTCCCAGTATTACTACATATATAGTAAGTTGGTAAGTTAAAAACCCTCCCTTAATATATAATTCTTTCACAAAGTAGTTTTTATTTCTATCTTCAAGCAGAGTTAATAGTGCTTACTTTTTGTCTGTTTGATAAATAAATCATCAAGGCCACCTTTAAAATACTCAAATGCCTTTTCTCAACTACTGTCTTTCCGTATTACCTTTTGTTATTGTCTTTTTCCTCTTCTATTTTTCTTATCTTTTTCCCCTAATATTTCTGAAACTTAGTTTTGTATTCTGTTTTGGTTATTCTATGAATTTTATATTTTATCTCTTTTATGACCCTTATTTACCCTTGACTACTTTTTCCATCTTCTCCTCCAACAAACTGAAACGGCATTTTTATTACATAAGTCTTTAGGAATATTTTGCTGAAGTTTATTTAATGTGATACTGTGGACTGATTTCTTCACTTTTTATAATTAATAAATACAATATTTTGAGTAATTATTGGTATATAATAAAATGATTTAAATATAAAATTTTAAAATATCAGAAATCACTATAGAATATGACAAATTTTTATCCTGGACTTTTGTTTTTATCAAATTATGAACAAGGCTAAAAATTAATATGATCTTATTTGCAGATTATTCTAATTGACCATATATTTTTCCATTTTCTTTAATTAAATAAGTAACAAAGATCTTCCTAAGATATTTTATTAGTCTTTCTATAAAGATAAATGTATTCTTTTCTTTTTTCCTTTTATTTACAAATTATATTCTATTCTACAAAATAAAGACTTTAAAACTTGTGCATATAAATTACAAAACTTATAAAATATATGTGACATAATTTAAAGGCCCAACAATTTTATACTGATGATACAGATTTCTTTACTCCATACTCACTGACCCCTTTTAATCATACTTTCTAAGAGAAGAGGAGAACATGCCAGGTAAAACTACACTTCCTAGACCTTTTTCTAGTTAAGATTTTAGGCATGACATAGATTCAGCTACTGGATTTCGAGGAAGAATTAAGCTCTATGTAGAAAAAGGCATCCGTTTTGAAGAAGCAGATCAACTTACGAGACGTGTGCTTTTGGGTCCTGTACAGATGTCCTGATCCTCGAGACTGCTCCAACTTTGGCAGCTTCCTCTTCTTGGCAGAGGAGAATTGGTTCTATAAACTGCACTTCATAGTTGTGCAACTTCTGATTGTGAGCCAGCCGATAATACCCTTGGTGGTCCAGTTCTGCAGTGTGGATAAGTAGAAGTTTCTAGAGGTTGCACTTTCACAGTGATTTCATAAGGTAGCTACAATTCTAAATAGCTAGGTTGGTACTGTTGCTAACAACTCAAAGCATTAAATACTTGAGTAACTGTTATCAGTAACAGCCATTGGCCACACACTCCCAAGAATATGGGGAGTTGGAATTTGTTAGTTAGTTTTGAAAGCAATAAAGTGAGGAAAAGTTAATCCATTAAAACTCCACATTTAGTTACTTGGATTGTCACTGATGAGCACCTGAAATTAAGTAATAGAAGGCATTAAAGGTAACTCTTGGTGGCCAAATCTTTGCTGCAAAAATCATTAGGGGTTTTGCAAGTAATGCAAATACTATGGGAAGTCTGGGTGTTTTAATCAATCAGGATAATCTTTAAAAAACAGAGAATGAAGGGCATCAGCTTTTAATTTCTTATCTCGTAGCAAAGTCAGAAGACCTGAGGGTTTCTATGACTAACATAAAATAATTATTTTATCTCTTATAACAATATGGTTGCTGTACCTGAAAATGAGATTCCAGGTCTCATTCTGTGGGTTGGTGAATTATAAAGTAGGTTTAATTTGCCAGATATCTTTACTGAAAGTTAGAAAATTTATGGAAATTGGTGGATCCCAAAATTGTAATAATGGCACTTACGAAGTATGCATGACTTGGAGTACTTTGAAATAGCCAACCTACACCAAGGTTCTCCCCCTGGAATAAGACAAACTTTCTTTCTGACTGATGAATCGCCCAAGATATTCCTTTGTAAAAGCCAGGCACATCTTCCCATACCACCCTTCATTTTTTCCAGATTTAAATTAGAGGCCATCACACCGGTCAGAATGGTTATTATCAAAAAATCTACAAAAAATAAATGCTGGAGAGGGTGTGGAGAAAAGGGAACCCTCTTGCACTGTTGGTGGGAATGTAAATTGATACAGCTACTATGGAGAAAAGTATGGAGGTTCCTTAAAATACTAAAAATAGAACTACCATACGACCCTGCACTCCCACTACTGGGCATATACCCTGAGAAAACCATAATTCAAAAAGAGACATGTACCAAAATGTTCATTGCAGCTCTGTTCACAATAGCCTGGAGATGGAAACAACCTAAGTGTCCATCATTGGATGAATGGATAAAGAAGATGTGGCACATATATACAATGGAATATTACTCAGCCATAAAAAGAAATGAAACTGAGCTATTTGTAATGAGGTGGATAGACCTAGAGTCTGTCATACAGAGTGAAGTAAGTCAGAAAGAGAAAGACAAATACTGTATGCTAACACATATATATGGAATTTAAGAAAAAAAATGTCATGAAGAACTTAGGGGTAAAACAGGAATAGAGACACAGACCTACTGGGGGTGGGCTTGGGGATATGGGGGGGTGGGCTGTGACAGGGCGGGGGAGAGGCATGGACGTGTATACACTGCCGGGCGTGGGGTGGATGGATGGTGGGGGGTGACCGCGTGGCGCGGGGGGATCGGCTCGGTGCTTTGTGGCCGCCTGGAGGGGTGGGATGGGGAGGGTGGGAGGGAGGGAGACGCAGGAGGGACGGGATGTGGGAACAGATGTATATGTATGACTGATTCACTTTGTTGTAAAGCAGAGACTAATAATAAAATAATAATAATAATGATTGCATAGGAAAAAAATAAAAAATAAATAAATAAAATAAAAATAAAGTATTTTGAGGAAAAAAAAAAAAGAAAGAGTCAGGTACCACAATGTTCATTGCAGCTCTATTTACAATAGCAAGGACGTGGAAGCAACCTAAGTGTCCATTGACAGATGAATGGATGAAGAGGATGTGGCACATATATACAATGGAATATTACTCAGCCATAAAATGAAACGAAATTGAGTTATTTGTAGTGAGGTGGATGGACCTAGAGTCTGTCATACAGAGTGAAGTCAGTCAGAAAGAGAAAAACAAATACCATATGCTAACACATATATATGGAATCTAAAACAAAAATGATTCTGAAGAACCTAGGGGCAGGACAGGAATAAAGATGCAGACGTAGAGAATGGACTTGAGGACACAGAGAGGGAGAAGGGTAAGGTGGGACGAAGTGAGAGAGTGGCATGGACATATAAACACTACCAAATGTAAAATAGTTAGCTAGTGGGAACCAGCCTCGTTGCACAGGGAGATCAGCTCGGTGCTTTGTGTCCACGTAGAGGGGTGGGATAGGGAGTCTGGGAGGGAGATGCAAGAGAGAGGAAATATGGGGATATATGTATATGTATAGCTGATTCACTTTGTTTACAGCAGAAACTAACACACCATTGTAAAGCAATTATACTCCAAAAAGATTTTTAAATAAATAAATAAATAAATAAATAAATAAGAGGCCAAAAATCAACATAGCACAAAGAGCTAATTATTAAGTTTTACACTGAATGAAAGGCATACCTACTAGAAGAGGGGCAAGATTTTATCATTTATAAAAGGAATGGATTCTGAGGTTTCTAGAACAGGGAATGGAGAACGATTTTAGAGCAGAATAAATTCATTGATATGAGTGTATATACTACATGTCTCATATAAAAATTAGCTACCTTGATTTTCTGAGACTGGTTCTAATTCCCAAAGCAGTAGATTAAATACAGATTACATGCTGACCTAAGATAATTAAGATTGAAAGTCCAGAAATCCATTGACATAAAACAACTATTACTGTCATTTCATCCCATTTTAAGGCAGCTCTGAATGACAAGTGGATTAAGAGCTTCAAGGAGTATATTTGGGTGTCCTAATTATCAGGAAAGAAAGATTACCATTGGAGGTTTAAATCTACAGTGATTTTTGGATGTTGGTTAATTGCTTTCATGAGTGATTAGAGACTTGTATAAATCAATAATAGAAAATATAAGTAGACGTATTAGGATAAACCTTACAAAATGCATCCAGGCTATGAAAATGCTTGTTTCCATATGAATCCTTAATCACTTGGTTCTATATCTTGAAGAACATCTCAGTAACCAGGTGAACAATATGACTTCTTAGAAATTGTATTTCTCCAACCAGTCGTCTCAATGCTTTATCAAATGGCTCATGCAATTTGCTGTAGTGACAGGAATAGAGATTATGCACAGGATCAACAATATGATTTTTTTATTTGTCACTGGTGATCAGTCTACTGCTACTGTTAAATTTCTAATCTGCTAACTCAGGGGCAAATGATAAACTGCTCCAGATGATGTCGTATCTTAAGATCAGACAGTCATCTAGTGCTAGAAGTGTACTGGTCCCCTTCTATCAAGGAGGGCATAGTCATTTTCCCTCGCTGTTTATCCTTACTTGTCTTTCTCAACAACACAGTTCTTCTGGTGATAACAACTTGAATCTTCTAAATACCTAACACACTATCATGATTTTCCACACAATAGTATCTCAAAAAAGCGTTTCATGTTATATAGAAAAATGAGCTTGTGTTCAAGATTCACTAGGCAAGGTGATACACTGACTTATTTGACTTCTGCAGGCCTGTTTGTATTTATAGATGCTGTCACTGCACTGTATTATACTTTATTTTTGCTGCTGTTGTTATCAAGAAGCTTAAATATGGGAAAAAGGAATGTATATGGAAACTGAATAAATAAAGGATTTGACTATAGAGATCAAGGATTGGCTCATTGGTGAAAAGCTTAGAAACAACATCTTCCCTTGTTTCTTACAGCTAGGATTACAGATGTTATTTGTCCTTTTTCAGTTCTGTTCAAAATTACTTCATATTGCTACACATGGAAAAGACACAGGGAAAAAGGAATATCTTGATGGCAGGGATCATTTTCAGGCCTGATGTTCTTAGCTCGATCCTGCTGAAGCTGTAGGTAGCTTTCTGATATTCTAACCTCCTGACTATGTCAGGGACTCAGTTATGCAGTGTAGCCTGGAGAGTTTTTATTTCTATAATTCTAAAATTATAAATTTGGACAATAGATCACTATCTGTCTCTGTAATTAAGAATGGAATTCTCCCATTTCAATTGTTGTCAAAATTCAACACAATAATTCCTTGTGAAAACTGAAGAAGCCTAATATAACTATCACAGGTGTCAAATTCCAGAAATAAAAATTATTTATCATAGCCTAAAGGCAACTGTACTGAAATGAGTAGAAGCATTAGACCGGCTCTCCTGGGAATATATTCATGCCTTCTTATGTGAAATAGGTGAAGGATTGTTCTAGCTCTAGGAATATTTAGAAATAAGCAAGACCTGGGATATTATAAGCAGTGATAGAATAAATTATGTGAACTTCAAATTCAGAAATTATTTCAAAATTGAAAGCCACAAAATAAAAAATTCTAGGGATACACGGTGTCAAGATATTGTGGATTTTCCTTAATTATTTATTTGTGCAGGTAGTAATAAAATAACTATACTTTTAGAAGCATATATTTTTTTCTTTTTTTAAAAAATAAATTTATTTATTTTTGGCTGCATTGGGTCTCTGCCGCTGCATGCGGAGTGTATCTCTAGTTGCGGCGATCGGGGGCTACTCTTTGTTGCAGTGTGCGGGCTTCTCATTGTGGTGGCTTCTCTTGTTGCAGAGCACGGGCTCTAGGCATGTGGACTTCAGTAGCTGTGACACGTGGGCTCAGTAGTTGTGGCTCATGGTTTCTAGAGCACAGGCTCAGTAGTTGTGGCGCAAGGGCTTAGCTGCTCTGTGGCATGTGGGATTTTTCCGGACCAGGACTTGATCCCACGTCCCCTGCATTGGCAGGCAGATTCCCAACCACTGTGCCACCAGGGAAGTCCTAGAACTATATTTAACACATATAACACACAAATTCTTTATTAGAAAGTACAAACGGTTTTCTACATTATTTGATTATGTTGTGTTTTTAAACAACACTCCCAAAATTGCCCGAGCAAGCCTCATCTGGTTGCTGAGTGATTTCTTAAAGTGGGTGGCCCTGTGGTGTCTCATGTAGGTCCTAGCGTGTTACAGCAATGCTGCCTGGAATATCGTCTCCACCTCATCCTTCATAGCATTTCATGCAACTCCCACTTTCCCTTCAAACCTCTATTCATTTAGCCACCTCGAAAAAGATCCCTGTTCAGTTCCTGAGGGAAATTCTGAGCTGGTGCATCACCTGAGCTGGTGTTCCTGGAGCACCTTATTTGTATGTAACAATATTTTATGTACTTACTACAATGTACAGTAATTATTGCTTGGTTCATTTTTACCACTAAACTATCATGTCTAATGAGTATTTTTCTTTTTCTTTTTTTAAAAATTTTTATTGACGTATAGTTGCTTTATAACGTTGTGTTAGTTTCTACTGTACAGCAAAGTGAATCAGCTATACGTATACATATATCCCCTCCTTTTCGGATTTCCTTCCCACTTAGGTCACCACAAAGCACTGAGTAGAGTTCCCTGTGCTATACAGTAGGTTCTCATTAGTTACCTATTTTATACACAGTATCAATAGTGTATATTATCACTATATATATCATCCCATATACCCATATATACCCATATATATATGGGTATATATGTCAATCCCCATCTCCCAATTCATCTCACCACCTCCTCCCCCTTGGTATCCATATGTTTGTTTCCTACCCCTGTGTCTCTATTTCTGCTTTTCAAATAAAACCATCTATATCAATTTTTTTTAGATTCCACATGTATGTGTTAATATATAATATTTGTTTTTCTCTTTCTGACTTACTTCACTCTGTATGACAGTCTCTAGGTCTATCCACATCTCTACAAATTACCCAGTTTCATTCTGTTTTATGGCTGAGTAATATTCCATTGTATATATGTACCACATCTTCTTTATCCACTCCTCTGTTGATGGACAGTTAGGTTGCTTCCATGTCCTGGCTATTGTAAATAGTGTTGCAATGAACATTGGGGTGCATGTGTCTTTGCACGCCTGCTGCCAGGCACTAGAAAAAGCCCCTGCCAGGGCTGGCCCTCATGCATCTGCTGCCGGGCACTAACGAGTATTTTTAAAAAGCTCTTTACCTCATTATCTAGTAGTCTCCAGCACAGGACTGGTTATTTTACTTCAGTCATAATAATAGTATGAAAATCTTGATTATGTTGGGTTTTTTTTTCATAAAGATGATCCATGGATAGGAGAATCATGAATGACTGAAATATAATTAAGAAATACTAAGATACATGCTGTAGTATCTGTCCCTAGATCACTCATTATAGCAGAACCTGCTGCCTCTATGGATCACTTTACCCCATTCTTCACAGAAGGGAACTCAAAATCTTTGAACATATTGGAAAAAGACTATTATCTTTAGTTTCCAACAAACTTGGTTTACCATAGATCCTCTCGGGAACCTGAGTCAAATACATTTCTAAAATAATATTCATTGGAATTTAATAAAATTAATGTAATACTTATTTTGATGAATGAATAAATAATTTCCCATAGCAAACTTGAAAAATGAGTAGCAAATAAGGTACCAGTCAGTCACTCCAAGTATCAAGACCTATTTAATCAAAAGTTATTTAAAAGGTCTATTTTGATCTGAAAATAGCTAAACTATACTAGTTATTTCTTGCATTGTGATAAACAGACAAACTTAGTCGGTTAAAAGGATAAGTACTTGTCATTGCTCATCAGTCTGTGGGTCAAGTGAGAGGTTCTACTGAACAACATATACAGGCTCAGCTCATCTGGGTTGGGATCACTCATGCATTTGAGAGGTCAGCTGGGTATGTCTACTCCAGGATGGTTTCATTCATATGTGTAGTGGTTGGCTGTCTCTTTGGCTGGTATTAGTTGACATAGGCAGAGGTAACAACATTGCTCACAATCCAACAGGCTAGTACTGGCTTGTTTAAATTTAGCAGCATTATTCTGAAAGTAAGTGGACCATGAAATACCTTTTGGACATATGCTGAAAATTGGCACACAAACCATTCTCTTCCATTCTATTTTCCAAAGACACAAAGCCAGCCTAAATTTAAGGGTTAGGAAATAGACTCTACCCCCTTAATAGCTGCAGCTTCAAAGTGATATTGCATAGGTCATAGATATAGAGGACTGATGAACTGAGGCCACTTTTTGTAAGCAATTTAATCATCAAGATTAAGGGGGAAATACATAACCTGGAAATAAAACCCATTCTATCAAAGATGTTATACTATGATAGAAGACGCAATAAAGTAGCAATGGTAAACATAAAAAGGAATTGTTCTGGTATTAGTTTAAAATTTGGAAAAATTAATTTTGTATGTCTATGTATATTATATATAGTATATATTATGTATACATATGTATTTATATCCTCTCACAATAATATAAGTCATGATCATTTAAATGCTAAGGTGTCAAATTTTTATTCATCAGTATTTATTTGAAGGAAACAAAAGACCTATGCTATCTTTAAACAACACTGAGAAGAAGAAAATCCAGTATTAAGTCAGTTTGAACTTCAACAAACCCACTCATGTCAAAGTGTAGAGATATTAACAAAGCTTTTGAAGTCTGAGAATGAGTTCACAACAGACACAGAATGATTAACTAATTCATAATTGCAAATTTAACTTCCAATTATTTTTGAAAGAGGAAGCCAGTGTCTCAGATTGATATTTTGCTTTGAGGTCAAAGACCTCTTCATAATATAGTTTGAGCTGAGGTCTTCAACATATCTGTTTCATTCTAGAAAATATACACATTTCTTGTACCTTTCATACTATTCATGATAACAATTGATTTTACTTTGAAAATAATAGCTAAAACATTGACCATTCAAAGAATATTATTTTATATAACAGAATTTAGGTAGTTAGAAAAGCTTTCAAGCATTTTCAGTAAAACTTCTGCGATGGAAATGAGAATGAAAAAGGATTGTAATGAACATATTTCTCATCATTCACAAAATATTAATTTAAGATATAATGCTATTTAGTTGAGCCTGAATTGAACAATTATTTGTGCCAGTTATTTCACTCAGATGATTACATATAATTCTTATAATAACATTTTAAAGTATTTTTTAATGTCTTTATTTTTTTAGAGTAGTTTTATGTTCAAAGCAAAATCAAGAAGGTATTGAGATTTTGTATATACTCCCTGCCCACCTCACTCTCTGTGTTGTACATTCTATGGGTCTGGGCAAATGTATAAAGACATATACCCACCAATATAGTATTAAACAGGACAATTTCACTGTCCTAAAAATCCTCTGTGCTTTGCCTATTCATCCCTCCTTACCCCAAACCCCTGGAAATCAGTGACCTTTTTACTGTCTGCACAATTTTGCATTTTCCAGAATGTCATAGAGTCGGAATCACAGTATGTAACCTTAAAAAATTGACTTTGTTCACTTAGTAATATGAATTTAGGTTTCCTCCATGTCTTTTCATGGGCTGATAGATCATTTCTTTTTAGTGCTGAATAATATTCCACTATTTGGATGTACCACAGTTTATTATTCCATTCACCTACTAAAGGACATCTTGATTGCTTCCAAGTTTTGTCAATTATGAAGAAATATACTATAAACACCCACGTGAAAGTTTCTTTTTTTGGACAGAAATTGTCAATTCATTTGGGTAAATACCAAGGAGCATGAATGCTGAATCCTACAATAGGGTATGTTTACTTTTGTAAGAAGTAGCCAAAATGTCTTCCAAAGTGGTTGTACCATTTTGCATTCCCATCAGGAATGAATGAGAGTTCCTGTTGCTCCACATATTCACCAGCCTTTGGTTATGGCCATTCAGTTAGGTGTGTAGTGGTATCTTATCATTGTTGTAATTTGCATTTCACTGATGATATTAGATGTGGTGCAGCTTTTCATATGCTTACTTGCTATCTGTATATTTTCTTTTAGTATGCTTACCATTTTGAAAATAAAGAATATGAGAATCATAGAGTTTAAGTAACTGTCAAGGTTACACAGTTGAGAAGAGTTGAGACTTAAGTCCTAGATGAACCAACTGATTTCAAAGCTCAAGTTATTTCTACCATACTATAGTGTCCTTTGGTCCATCCCAACTACAATATTGTACTATTTAAAAATGCCATATATTTGAAAGTACTTTTCTGAGTTATATTAATGGAATTAAATGGTTCATTTTTAGTAATTTCTCAAAGAAATATATTTTCTTATTTGCCTGCCTTTTCATAGGCACAAATATTAGTGGTTATCCTTAGATTCCTTCTAATCTAACATTTGTATACTTTACTCCCTCCTTATTACAGAGATAATGTCCCTAAACAACAGCAAACACTCTGAGATCAAGGTCATAAGAAATATCACACATTCAACCATCATTCAGTTATTTAATAAGTATTAATTAGGCACTTAGTGCTCAAACTTCATTGACAAACAGAGGAGGCAATGAGATCAAATACTATAGTCTAACTTGTGAATAAAATAGTAGTGCTGGGGCTTCCCTTGTGGCGCAGTTGTTGAGAGACCACCTGCCGATGCAGGGGACACGGGTTCGTGTCCCAGTCCGGGAAGATCCCACATGCCGTGGAGCAGCTGGGCCTGTGAGCAATGGATGCTGAGCCTGCACGTCTGGAGCCTGTGCTCCACAATGGGAGAGGCCACAACAGTGAGAGGCCCGCGTACCGCAAAAAAAAAAAAAAAAAAAAAAAAAAAAATAGTAGTGCTGAAAATAAATACTAATTGCCTTCAAGAAAAATAATGGTTAGGATGAACTGACATATTCTTTCTATTAAAAAATGGTTGAAATCTCAAGCATGAGTCAAATCCTAAAGAAGTAAAATTTGCAAAGATAAAGCAAAGGTAGAATGAATGAATTCATATTGTTAATGTTGCTTGTTTGTTTTTACAGTGCAGAAGCTGAGGCAATAATAAAATAATAAAAGAAGCTGAGGCAAGGGAAAAAAAGGTACTGAAACTTCATTATTATATCCAATTGTGGGGGAGAAATGTAGGTTGAGGTCAGAGTATCCTCTTGTGTTGCGATGAGCTTTAGCCAATTTTTTTTACAGAAAACAAAGCTATAAAGCTATGTGTATTGAGGTAGAATGTTAAGAACAACCCTTGGATGCACATGGAAATGTCCTACGCTCAAATAAGTAAGTTAATAAAAGGTTTTTAAAGATTTTTTATGTGTGGGAGTCAACAGTCATATTTACAGATCCTGCCTAACCTGAAAAATTAGTGTCAATACAATTGCATTCTTTAGCTTTACATCTCAACTCAAGCTTTCTGTCTCATAAAACCAAAAACAACAACAACAAAATAAAGACAAAAAAAATGTAAAAGCTACCAGTGTTTCTAAGGGGAAGAGGAACGAACGATAAAACTGGATAGGTGTAGGAAATGGAACTACCTCTGCTTGGTTTAGTTCTTCTTTTTCTTCTTTGGGATTATTTCCTTTCAAAAAAGATACAGTCTTCTATGTTCTTTAATGCCAAAAATTTTAATTCTGGTATAAAATTGATTCTGTAATAATATGTCTGCAGTTATCCCACCAACTTCCAACAAGGTGAGACTACTTACTTCTGAGTGCTGCATGAAGAAGCCCTTTACTGCCACACGTTTAAGTTATAACCTTGCCTTTGTCAGTTAAAAAGAAAAATAGTATTTCGATCTCTATCTGCTTGAGTCCTCTGTCTGTTTCTTAATGTTTTAGAATTCAGAGAGACAAAATGGGTGTTATTTATTGGGCTCCTTCCAAATTTACAGCCCTCAAACATGTAAATTATTCACTATTTATTTGGTGTTGTCAGACATGGGATTTTTACATAAGTGGGATATTAGGAATGGTCTAGAGAACAATCCCTGTGAGGGAGTGAAGGATGCAGAAGTAGCTAGATGGAGAAGTTGAACTACAATTCAGTATAATATAAGCCTCCTCAATATCATGGGGAATTATGAAGTGGGGATGACCCTTCCTTCCTTTTTCCTTTTTTCTTTTTCCTTCCTTCCTTCTTTCCTTCCTTCCTTCCTCTCTCCCCCTTCCTTCCTTCTTTCTTTCTTTTCTTTTTGATTTTTATAAATCTTACAACTTTTTGCAATTATCTGATCTTAAATTCTTTCAGCCTTTTCTCATAATGGCTACCTTAAATGCTCTATAATCTATTTATTAAAGGCACTGTGTGGCCAGTAACCAATTCTATATTAAATTAGAAGACTAAGTCAATCCCTAATACTCAAATAGGAGAAACATATAAGAATAGCTTTGTATAGGAAATTAATTGAAATCTGTTAACCTGACAAGCAGTAATTTTTAAGATTTCCTTGGCACCTGGAAAGAGGGCTGAATCCTAGATTGTAATTGAGAGCAAAGGGCTAGAACCAGTCAATTTCCCCTAATTAAGAATATGAGAGGATTTGGGGGCTTTCAGTTGGTTGATTGGTTGTTTAGCTGGTCACTTTCTTGCTAAGATGCACTAGAAGAAGACAGAAAAGACAAGTGAAGATTGAGAGAGCAAGAAAGAGCAACATGTCACAACAACGTGATGGGAGGGCAAAGTGTGATTTGAACAAAACACTGAGCAAAATTTTAAGAACAGGTGTGACTAATGTTCAATTTCATATGTAGTAGGCAAATTGTAGATGTCATCTATGTATCCACTAAGCCATCTCAGAGTTATGTTTTTATGAATATTATTTATTTCAAAAAGTAAGTATATGTCTGTGCTATTAAACATTTATTCTATTTTATGACTCTTCCGATTAAAAAAAAATAGTGTTGTTCTCCATCTGGCCAATATAGAATCTAGAAGTAATAATCCATGTGAATAATGAGAACAGCCTTAAATTAAATTAATTAAGCAGAAGTAAGAGGTCCCTTCTACATGAGACTCATAATATTATCCCTCAGGAATTTTCATAAATATCTGGGAAGGCATATGACTTTCAGTAATGTATGAATGGAAATTAAGTTAACCTTAAATATATCTTAAAGAGCAGAGTGGCTCTAGCTGAGATATGAATTACACTGTTTAAGACCCTTCCTATTTGTTCATTTATTAATTTATGTTACTAATAATTGTTGAGTGCATGTTATTGTCCTGGAAATATAGAAGCCACTGGGCATGCAATAATAAAGGAGACAGACCCAGTCTTGGTCTTCAGGAATCTTATGTAGGCATCAATCATTTTATTGTGCTTCACTGATATTGCATTTTTCAAATTGAACGTTTGTGGCAATCCTACACAGAGCAAGACTATTGGCACCATTTTTCCAACAGCATTTGCTCACTTTGTTTCTCTGTGTCACATTTTATTAGACAGAGTACTATCCTGTGCATAAAACTAGGGCTTGAAATTCCTGATATCAAGAAAAGAACCACCAGTGAATAGTAGGTTAAACCTTTTTCAGAGTTCATAGGGCTGGGAAGAGTTTCCATTCCCTCCAGCCAGAATCAGGAAATCCCATAAAGACAAGGAATTGGTTAAAGAACTCCAAAGGATCATGCCCTAGACTGCAGCTAGATTAGGCCTAGATTAAAAAGTATTCTGGACACACATGAAAATGCTTAAATGCAAATCTCTAAAAGGTAAAACTAATCTTCACTAATTTATGTGTGTGCAAGGACAAAGTCCTATACTCCTTGAATATAGCACTCAAAACACAAAATCCATGATGAACAGCATCCAAACAAAAATAATTGGTGAGTAATGAAGAGGAAAATATAAAATATAAACAGAAAAAATAAATTAATAGCAATTATAGAGAAGATGAAATAGGCAGAAAACCTTATAACATCTATTGTAAATATTATTACTATGTTCAAGGATGGCAAAGAAAACTTGAACATAATGAAGAGAAAAATGAAAGATTAAAAAAAGGTGTGAGTGGATTCTACATATGAAAACTAAAATATTTTATTTAAAAAAATAAACAAGATGATAACAGAAAAATTGATATTTCAGAAGAAAATGTCATTGAGTCTAAAGACACAACAGTAGGCACTATCCAATATAAAAAAGCAAGACAGAAAACAAAACAAAAAAAGAATAGACCTACAGTGACCTGTGGGATACATACATGTATTGTAATTGGAATTCCAGAATGAAGGTGAAGAGGGGGAAAATATTTAAAGAAGTAATAACTATAAATTTTCTAAATATAATGGAAACACTAAAATCCCAGATACAAGAAAGTCTCCTAAATAACTTTAAATAGAATAAACATAAAATAAACCACATCAAGCACATCAAAGGCTGAAAACAATAAAGAGAATCTATTAAAGCAGTCAGAAAACAAAAATAAATATTATGTATAGGGGGGAAAGATAATTACATATTCAGAATTCTATGCCTAGTAAAAATATCTTTCAAAACAAAGGTAAATCAAAGATGTTTTAGAAAAATGAAATGTGGGAGAATTCTTCATCAGTTGACCTGTACTACCAGAACATTTACAAAGTTCTCTAAGAAAAAGAGTACCAAATAGAAATTAGTATATACACAATTAAATGAAGAATGAATTAAACTGCATATATGTGGGTCTATATAAGACACAGTGTTCCTGATTTTTAATATCTTTTAATGATAATTGACACCTTATTGTGGATTTTAGAGTATATGTTTAAGTATAATGAAGCCAAAATAGCACAAAAGATGAGAGGAGGAAAATGGAAGTATATACACTGTTATAAGCATCTTTAACCATCCATAATGTATAATATTATTTTAAGGTAAATTCTAAGTCAAAGATATATTTACAAACCCATGAGTAACAACTGAGAAGAGTTCTAGCTAATAAGTCAACAGTAGACATAGAGTAGAATCATAAAAACAATCTAACAGAAGGAAGAAAAAGATGGAATTGGGAAGAAAAAAGATGTGAACAAAAGTATAAAACACAAACAAGATGACAGATTTAAAACCATTTACCTAAATGTAAATGGCATAAACCAAAACTATTCAATATAAATATAATTGGAGCCACTAACATAATTTAAATATTTCTGTGGTCCACACTAGGAAATAAAAGGTTAATTTAATTTAGTATATTATATTTAAAGAAATATTTTAAAATATTATTATTCCAACATATAGTCAATATATCATTAATGAGACAGTCTACATTTTATTCTATGTCTTTGAACTCTGGAGTGTATTTTATACTTACAGCACACATCTGAGATATCAATTCACCAACATTTCAAAGTTTACCAGCCACATGCTGCTAGTGGCTACCACATTGAAGAGTGCAGATTTAAACACACAATGTAATTAAAAAACAAACATTGTCAGAGAAAAAAAGAAAAACACCAAACTATATGATGTTCCAAGAAAGTGATCTTAAAATGTACAGATATAAATACAGTAAAACTAAAAGATGGGAAAAAATATACCAGGCAAATACCAACCAAGAATGATGGAGTAGATATATTAATATTAGATACACAAATATAAACTCAAAATGTGTTAAAGACCTAAACATAAGGCCAGACACTGTAAAACTCTTAGAGGAAAACATAGGCAGAACACCCTTTGATACAAATTGCAGCAAAATCTTTTCTTACCCACCTCCTGGAGTAATGAGAATAAAAACAAAAATAAACAAATGGGACCTAATTAAACTTAAAAGCTTTTGCACAGCAAAGGAAGTCATAAACAAGACGAAAAGACAATCCTCAGAATGGGAGAAAATATTTGCAAATGAGCAACTGACAAAGGATTAATCTCCAAAATACAGAAACAGCTCATGCATCTCAGTACCAAAAAAGCAAACAACTCAGTCAAAAAAAATGGTCAGAAGACCTCAGTAGACATTTCTCCAACAAAGAGATACAGATGGCCAAGAGGCACATGAAAAGATGCTCAACGTCACTAATTTTAGAGAAATGCAAATCAAAATTACAATGAGGTATCACCTCACACCGGTCAGAATGGCCATCACCAAAAAATCTACAAAAAATAAATGCTGGAGAGGGTGTGGAGAAAAGGGTACCCTCATGCATTGTTGCTGGAAATGTAAATTGATACAGCCAAGCCACTATGGAGAACAGTATGGAGGTTCCTTAGAAAACTAAAAATACAACTACCATGTGACCCAGGAATCCCATTACTAGGCATATACCCAGAGAAAACCATAATTCAAAAAGACACATGTACCCAATGTCCATTGCAGCACCATTTACAATAGCCAGGACATGGAAGAACCCTAAATGCCCATCAACAGAGGAATGTATAAAGAAGTTGTGGTACATATATACAATGGAATATTACTCAGCCATAAAAAGGAACAAAATTGGGTCATTTGTAGAGATATGGATGAACCTAGAGACCGTCATACAGAGCAAAGTAAGTCAGAAAGATAAAAACAAATATTATATATTAACTCACATATGTGGAATCTAGAAAAATGGTATAGATGATCTTATTAGCAAAGCAGAAATAGAGACACAGATGTAGAGAACAAGCATATGGATACCAAAGGGGAAAAGGTGGGGTGGGATGAATTGAGAGATTGGGATTAACATATATACACTATTGATGCTATGTATAAAATAGATAGCTAATGAGAACCTACTGCATAGCACAGGGAACTCTACTCAGTGCTCGGCAGTGACCTAAATGGGAAGGAAATCCAAAAAAGAGGGGATGTGTATATACATATAGCTGAATCACTTTACAGTAGAAACTTAACACAACATTGTAAATCAACTATATGCCAATAAAAATTAATTTAGAAAAAAATATTAGAAAAACTAGACCAGAACAAGACATATTACTAGGAATAAAGTGGGACACTTCATAATGATAAAGGACTCAAGTCATCCAGAATATCTAATGAACTTATTTGTCCAAGTATCTAATAACAGAGCCTCAAATAGCTGATGAAGTCAAAACCAATGGAAACTTGTGAAGCTACTGTGCACTTATAAAATACTGACTAGTATGTATGTGTGTGTGGGGACATGTGGGGAGACAGAAAGAGAGAGAGAGGGAAAGAGAGGAGAGAGGAGAGAGAGAGAGATGAGATTTACTTTTTAAAATCTTAATGTATAATACAAATACATAGTTAATATGACAAGATTATTTCACCATGTAATTCATCTGGGATACCACCTATTCTATGCATTAAAAATAAGCGTGCAGTTATACTTGATGACTTTAATAATGCATACTTTGAGGACTTTTCTGTGTTTAAACTTTCTTTGTCCTGCATACTGAGATATCCCAGTAAACTATGCTCTCTATGCTCTCATGCATAAGTTCCTCTTGTTTTTCATTTTTTTAATGAACTATTTCATCGATAAATAGAACAACTGTTATTGGTACACATAGATTTTAATGAATAGACAATAGCACCAAGTATCCATTATATTTCAATTTTCTCCATGGAGGTCATTTCTATCAATATGTTATTTGATAAGAATAGATGAGAGAATGAAAGAAAGTATAATGCAAGCATACATAAAGTGCAAATAGCAATTAATGATATGAAAATTATATCCTCAGGGATTTGTAAAAATTCATTCCATACATAATAAGAATAATAAAGAAATTCAAAGTTAAAACAATGAGAAATGATAAAAAGATAAATATTGAAAATTGTTAAAGGTTTACTGAAGACACTCAATGAAGTTATGATTGTAAAAACTTTTATAGTGAATACAGATATGACTACTAACACAGAAATTGAGGTGTGCTTTATGTGTGGGAATTGATCACCTTTCATTGTCTAAGATATTACGAGCAGGATTCATTTTGACAGCAGAATAAGAACCTTCTCAAATGGCTTCTTAGTTACAGATATATCAGGTAGACCACAGGCTTGAATCAATAACAAATGAAAATAATCAATACTTGATAACTTACAAGTAAGGTACAGCATAAATATATGAGTGTTCTACTGCACTCCATTTTTTCCCAAAGAGTATAAGATTTTTTATTAATTATACTTGTTTGTTTTTAATTTGTCAACATCTTTACTCCATTATGTTGTACAGAAGTGAAATAAAAATTTTGCTAACAACCTTCCTTTATTACATAAACTGATCATTTTTAATTGTTTAGTAAGTTTGTTAAAAGTATAAATCACATGTATTTTGAACATTATAATGTAAAATAGATATAAAATATCAATTACAACTATGAACCATTGAAATATTTAATAGCTGAATTGAAAACCTAAAATAGCCAGTATATTTTAATGAAGTGCAGGCATAAATTAGTTGGTAGGAAATTATATTAGAAGAGAGAAATACTCTGTGCCAACCCATAGGCTTAGCGCTGTAATAAATTATCTCATTACAGTCTCACAATGAACTCTTGAAAAATATATCAATGCTTATTTTACATATGAGTACACTGATGCTGAGAGGCTTTTGGTAGCTTGTATGAAGTCACATTCATTTTTTTTAAAGTATAACGTTCATATATTTCAACTTTATTATCCTCAGTCAGAGAAAAGAAAGGAAGCTTATGCAGTGTCAGTCTCTCTGATATTTTTTGTAGGTATTTTTAACAACAACCCAAAATGTTAAGGCAAGAGCAGCCTGGGCTAGGTGGGACTTTAAAATTGCATGCTTTGTAGCCCACTGGAATGTCTATGATAGAAATTCCTCCAAAAATTTGACTTTTCTGAGTATGATAAAGGAATGGTTGAATTATCTCTCCTCTTGGATTCCAGAAACAACAGTTTATACTCTATGAGGTAATGGATATTTTTTCTATGACTCTTGAATATATGTTACATTTATTTGTATGGTGTTTGTTCATATCTTATAAGCACAGTAATCTAAATCTGTATCAATAAGTAGAAATTCCTAATGTTTGCTGGGAAAAATACACAAAAACAGCCTTTGCCTACTAAACATTTCCACATCTATTCTATAATATCACCTTGGCGTGGAGAGCACAGGGTAGTTTTGCAGCCGAGAAGGGGGAACTTCAGTGTTTCCCAGTTCAGCCTTAAGAAATCTCCAAGACTTTTGGATGACTGAGGTCTGTTTTACATCTCAGAAATCTGGTGAGAACGAACTCTATTGACAGGTACAAAATCTCTGCATTGAAAAATGTTTGGAATTAATATATATCCCACTCGATTCCTTCATTCTAAGACATAGTTCTAAATTTTTGCAATAAGACACATATTCAAACACATACATCTGTATTAATCCTTCGAAATAATGACAATGCAAAGACTGTATCTGGTTGCTGATCTAACAGGGTAAATAAAGAAAGGATCTGAGTCTGAACGGCCATGTTGTCTTCTTTAAAATATGTGATCTCTAGCATGTTAATTTTCCTTTTAGAGCATGCTCACTTGTACATAAGAGGGAAAAAGTATGATATCTGGTTTATTGGGTTCTCTGAAAATTAAATAAAATATGTAAAAACTTTGGTTCCTCAGAAGGGCTCAAAAATAAATTTAAATTATTCTTTTTTACCCTCACTGATTAAATATATTACAGGTTACCCCAAACAAAATATATGCCTCTTCAAGCCATAAAACTTAAAAACAACAACAACAACAAAAACACTTTAATTCCTACTTGATCATAAACTAGACAGAACTGGATGAGTAATTAATACAGAAGGTTGAATTAATGTAAGTGATATACTTCTTTCTATTGATATCCATTTCTGTTTTCAGGGTAATGTTTATGTGCATCTTTTGCTAAAATATCCATCTAAAGATGAAAACATTTTAAAATAAATTAATTGACCACCCCCCTAAGTGAAACATATGGTTACTGACTCACACATCATCCTGTTTCAGTTACAAAATACATATACACTGTGTTAAATATTACCAAACTATAAGACTATTAGGAGACTTTGAATAACAAGTTTTCTATTTTACTTACTTAAAGTAATATTCAATTGTAACTTATAAACTTAAATAGAGTTGATAGTTTACTTTGATCCTGAAACGTTTAAATTATCCCTGGTAAGATGGTTTCTCCCTGGTAAGATGGTTTCTTTGCCAATATCATACCTAGAACAAGGTCAAGTTCAGTTGTGTGAATGGCATTCCTTGAGCTATCAGTGCATAACCTGTGATTCCTCAGAAAAATGTCCTGGTCCCTAGCAGCTAGGTGTTTAGTTCATGCCTGGTCCAAAAAACAAATAACTAATAAAGAACCAGGTCTGTTGAATGACAGCAATACTTATATGGAATAACTGAAATTCATTAAGTAAAATATGATATAGAAATAATGATTAATAGTGCATAGCTTTCAGTATTACATTTGAAAACATGCTATTCGTGGAGCCTGATATCATTATTTGAAGAAAATTACCTCTTATAGTTTCTTTTTAAGAAGGTAACTTAAGATTGAATTTCACAATATAGGTGTAAGTTGTATCGACTATCTTCTTTTAATTCCGCAAGTCCAGTTCATTCCAAATAATAGGTTCTACTGATGAAAATTCATTTTCTTATTTCATACAGGTGAAATGTAATAACACCTGAAACCAAGTTCTGGCATACATAAATCAATATTTTCTACTATAAATGTCTTCCCCACAGGTTTTGCTACTTTTGATTTAAGAATCATCATGGTTCAAAGTACAGGTTTATTCCTCAGAGATGCAGGTTATTAGCAACAAAATAATCACCCAGATATGAGTCTCTGATCACTGCCTTTTTAGGTTAGCTGTATGTTAAATAGATATCTATGCAATAGTTCCATAAAGAAGTGCTTATTTACTAGGGGCATGACTAAGGTCATTAAAGTGAACTAACAATGAATTTAATTTTAGACTTCAAAGGAGCAAACTACTTGACAAGGGGTTAGAATGTTAATGTTATGATAAGGGTATGCTATGGTAAGAAGAGTTAACCTTGCATTTCCTAGGATATGTAGCATGATATATGCTTTCCTTGAGTGCTTATTGAGACTTTCAAGGGTTTTAGTTTCCTTCTATCTCTTTATGATAAGACATTACATGAAAATAAAGGCAGCAACAATTTAAAAATGGATTAGGCAGTTATTTATTTCATCATCCTAGTGAACAAATTATGCTGACCTTATTAAAATGTTAAAACACTTGATTAGACCATATGGAGACTATTTGATAATAAACCAAGCTGACTTGGAGAGGAACATTTCTATTTCAATTTCCAGTGCATCTAGTCATATTACTACATATTTACCTGAGTCTTGGTGGGCATTTGCCCATACTTCCTATAGTTACAAACTTTGTCCTTTGGACAAAACATGAGATTGTGAAGGAAGGCAGTAAACTCCACTAAGGTTTTTACCTGCCTTCAAAATATGCCAGGTCATAGTGAACAACCATCCTGGTTTTGCTCAGGACTGAGGGAGCTCCTGGGACACTGAAATTTCAGACAGGGAAAGCTTCAAACAAACTGGGATTAGTTTCCCTGATCTTGCTTACTTTATTTTATAAATAAAATATTTAAAAAAACAAAATGCCAAATGAACAAGACAGATAAGGTAAGCCTGAGGTAGTTCACCTTCCTGTTCTTCTGTCATTAATAAAATAGACCCACAAATAGTATACTTGATAGTTGTTGGTGATACTACTTATTTTCTCCAGGACCCAGAGACTTTGGTATCTGAAACTTTACTGTTGTGCATATCAAGAAAGATCTGTGTTGCTGCCTTACCCTACCAGATACCTACTCTTTATATGAGTGATAAACCTCTGAAATAAAGTATTTGTGATTTTAAGTGAGTTTCTGCCGGAATAAAAAAAAAAAATGCCTCTAAAGTTGGAATGCGGAATAGTATGGAGAGTCCTTTAAATCAGAGGCTACACACTCCAGCAGTAGATAAAGCATTGTTTGGCTAAGAAAATCTATTTTTGCACATAAGTATCTGTAGAGATTAAAATAATAAATAACTTGTAGGACATACTTCTGTGATGACATATTCCTGCTTCACAGATTATTTGCAATGTCTTAAAATAAATATAAAGATAACCCTCAGAACACAAGCTCTGGAGCTAGACTGAATGAATTAAAATTTTGGCTATGGCCCTTAACTCCTATATGACCTTGAACTGGCCAATAACTTCTCTGTGCCTTAGTTTTCTTGTCAGTAAAACAGAGATAATAAAAATACATACTTCATAAGTTTGGATGATGGTTAAGTGACATAATTTTTGTGGAGTGATTAGTACAGTTCCCAGTCCATAGTAAGTGCTTATAGCTGTGCAATTATTACTAAGATTGACTTTGAGTCATTGGGTGCTTTATCAGTGTATTAACTGCTGTCAAATACTGAAGAGCAAAGGTCTTGGTGCCCAGTTACCCATGTTAGGATCCTGGCTCCATCACTTAATAACTTGAAAAAGTAATTAGTGTCTCAGTTTCCTTATTTATAAGTTGGTGCTAATCATGAAACCTACCACAGAGGACTGGTAGCGAATATGCATGGACTAGATTGCCCTTATTATTGTGTGACCTGGAGGAGAGGAAAAGGAAATATCAATACCAGCCTCCTAACTTGAAAATCTCAGTAGCCTCTGGGATGGGTTGACACTCTTATTCTGCAAATCTACTAGTAGTTATTTCCTTCCAGAAAATAAGGTGCTCAGGCAGGAGTATCAAATACAAATGAATATAGGGTCCAAGAAGTAAATGTAAATGAGTGAAACTTATTAGAATTAAGAAAATAAGGAGTGACTCAAACTAGAATATTGGGGAGTGTGTGCATAATCGAATAATTAAAACTAAAAATCAGTAGAATCCTGACCTTTATGAACCAAACCTGTTTTAGGAGCTGAATTCAGCCTACTTGCCACCAGTTTGCAAGCCTCTGTTTATGGCATCTGCATGTTATTTGTTCCTTGTTTTCTAGACGCTTTCAAACTACATTTCAGAAAATAATTTTGGCCACTTCAAAAGCAATAACCTACTTTCCAAAACTGTCAACCATATTAAAATCACCAGAATTAAATTATTCATTCTGCTTGCAAAATATTTCATTCTTATATAATAAAAGGTATGTTTATAAACTATAAATGTATATCTATATATTATAACATATATAAACATATATACTATATATTTTAATCATTTAAATATTAAATCTGCAATATGAATATTAAATAATGCATTTCTTTAGGAGCATGGGTCATTGACTTTAGATAAACTAATTATTATTTAAGAATACTGAGAAATAATTCTAGATATAGATTCATATCTACCTTTTCAAAGTTGCTAAAGCCTAGAGGAATGGATTTTTTTTTTTACAAATATTGTCAGATTAATAAAAGAATAATAAGGTTATTAGATATCCTCTCCCCTGGAGTTAATTTATAATCATTTACAGGATTTTTTTGTCCCATGCTTGTGTAGTTATTCAAGTGGGTCTACCATTTGCCCTTTCACAAGGCAACTTACTCTAATAGGACATTTTCCTAGTTTCAGGCATCACATTTCACCTTCATGATTTTTGCAGTATCTAATTACCAGCTGTAGTGATAGTCCATTAACATTTATCTTTACATTAGTTATCCTTTTTTGCACTTAAAGTATTTATACAGTAATTAAGGCCTAAGCCTAACACCGGGGACTCACTCTCTGTGTCCATCCTTCTTTGCACCAAATTCAAATCATTTGGTCTGGCTTTTGCCCCTTGGGATTCCTAAGCAAGGTGGGCAATGCCCAGTTTCATGCCAGAGAGAAGTGCCTCTAGTGTTCTAAGTCCCTTTGTCTTTGCAGGGGTCTGCTTCCCAGGGCAAATTACGTCTTCAATATTCTCACCAATGTGAGCTCTCAGTATACCTATTTACTATTGAAATGTCCAGAACAGGCACTTTCACATCTCTACTGAACCACATGTATTTAGACAAATTAGTAGGGGGTTAGGGAGGGGTAGTAGAGTGCTCCCTCAGGACCCACGGGGGACTGGTTCCAGGACCACCCCCATCCCTGCAATGTACCAAAATCTGTGAATTCTCAAGTCCTTTGTACAAAATGGTTCAGTATTTGCATATAACCTATGCACATCCTCCCATATACTTTAAATCACCTCTAGATTACTTATAATACCTAATGAAATGTATATGTTTATATAAATACTTGCTGACACATAGCAAATTCAAGTTTTGGTTTTTGAAACTTTCTGAATTCTTTTTCCACATTTTTTTTTTTTTTTTTTTTTTGTGGTACGCGGGCCTCTTACTGTTGTGGCCTCTCCCGTTGCGGAGCACAGGTTCCGGACGCGCAGGCTCAGTGGCCATGGCTCACGGGCCTAGCCGCTCCAGGGCATGTGGGATCTTCCCAGACTGGGACACGAACCTGTGTCCCCTGCATCGGCAGGTGGACTCTCAATCACTGTGCCACCAGGGAAGCCCCTTTCCAAATATTTTGATCACAGTTGGTTGAATCCACAAATGGGGAATCTGGTAATACAAAGGGTCGATATATTCTTAATTGACAGTGACAAACAACCTAGTTTCTTAATTGGCCTGAAGCTAATTAAGGGTTGGCAAGCTCCATTTTCTTTTGGCAGCTTTCTTTCTTTACCTTAGGCCTTTCTTAATAATATACAAATTCATTCCATCAAAGCCTTACCCATTTAAATCACTTGTTATACCTGGATTAAAACATATGGAAATGGAAAAAAAAATCTTCTGAAAAGAGAAGAGTGCTGTGCATTTTCTGACAGACCCTCAAGGAAATATGATTCCATAGAAGTGTGCACTTCAGACAGATTTACTAGTGACTAGGCTATTTTACAATCCTGTATGGTTAACATTACAGTAAACTTAAAGCGATAGAATTTTTTCCTCCCCACAACAAGGCAAATGATTCCTATTCACAGACAAGAATTTTTTCCTCTAAAGCATATACAACTCTGTAAGTTGAATTCTCACAAATACTGGTTTTAATTGATTCTTTTGACTATTCTGGCCCATTGTATTTCTATATGAATTTTAGGATCAGTTTGTCCATTTCTGGAAACAACAAAAACACAAAAAGCCAGTTGGGATTTTGATAGTGACGGAATTGAATCTGTAGGCTAATCCGGGGATTCTTGTCATATTAACAACGTTCATTACCCTAATTCATAAACATGGGGCAACCTTCCATTTATTATGGCTTTGAAGATTTTGTCTGCAAAGTCTAACATCTGGCCCTCTTCATTAAGCAGTGTTAATAAGCCTTCATTTTCCCCTATTTGTGGATCACACTTTCCTGTCTCTTTGTATGTCTCACAATTTTTATTTGAAAAATGAACCTTTTAGAAAATACATTTAACAACTCTGGATCATGATCCCCTAGGCTCCTTCCTTTCCAGGGTTTGATTTTGATGATGCTGTTTTTCTGGTCATTTCTTTGTTTAGTGACTTCACTGAAGTAACTCTCTGTAATCTATTTCCCCCACAGTGTAAAGTCTCTGATGCACTTCCTCAGATATTTTTCATGTTTTTATATTTTAGCTCTGGAACAACATACGCCATTTATAGGTCAAAGATTGTTGTGCTTAAGACCCTTTAATCAGTTAGATTTTCACCCATTACCACTGAATGTGTAATAGCTTGGAGTCTGCTCTCACAGTTCAAGTTTGCTTTTTTTATTTTCTCCATTTTCATCTAAGGACTAATAGACTGGATTTCCCCCCTCTGATTACCTTTGAAAGGGCTCAGTCTTGGTCATACACACAGGCTTCCAGACTACAGGGATCTGTGTGATTTTATTTTATTTTATTTTATTTTATTTATTTATTTATTTATTTATTTATTTATTTATTTATTTTTGTGGTACGCGGGCCTCTCACTGTTGTGGCCTCTTCCGTTGCGGAGCACAGGCTCCAGACGTGCAGGCTCAGTGGTCATGGCTCATGGGCCCAGCCGCTCCACGGCATGTGGGATCCTCCCGGACGGGGGCACAAACCCGTGTCCCCTGCATCGGCAGGCGGACTCTCAACCACTGCGCCACCAGGGAAGCCCTGATTTTATTTTTAAGTCACTCTTCCTAGGAGTTACCTCTATGTCAGAATATCATATTGTTCAGCCAGTGTTTGGTCAAGGTTGTGCTTAGGTGAACTCTTTGTGGATCTGTGTGTGGCTCGAACCTGATTGCTCCTGACCGAACACAGCCTTTCCAAACCCCAGTGTTGCCTCTGATCCTACTAGGGCTCCTCCCTCTGGGTTGTCTCTTTCCCTATTTCTTTTATTTATTTATATTTTTTTGTGGTACACGGGCCTCTCGCTGCTGTGGCCTCTCCCGTTGCGGGACACAGACTCCGGACGTGCAGGCTCACCGGCCATGGCTCACGGACCCAGCCGCTCTGTGGCATGTGGGATCTTCCTGGACTGGGGCACGAACCCGCGTCCCCTGCATCGGCAGGCAGCCTCTCACCCACTGCGCCACCAGGGAAGCCCATCCCTATTTCTTAAACTTCTAGTTGCTCTGTTAGCTTGTTGTAACTAGTATCACCGAGCTATGAATGCCCTTTTCCCTAGACTCCCACTTCATTTCCAGTGTTAAATATTGACTATAAATATATTTGTGTTGAGTTTTAAGTTAAGGTAAACATAAATATCTCCCAGACTCTTCAAACTAAACATATTGACATTTCTACTTAGTCTTCTGCCAATCCTGCTTACTCTCCTTTTCTAAACAGGTTGATACAAAATCTAACTTAGTATATGTTTCTAAGAGCTTTACCAGCAACACATTTATTGTAAGTCTGTATATATGTGCCTTGCAAGTCTGTTAACTCACCAAGAGCAGAAACTGTCTTTTCAATTTAAGTAAATGAGATCTAACCAGATGAAGGATACAGGCAACAACATCACATTAGACAAACATGCAAAAAAAATGTAAAAGAACATATTTTTAAACTTCCATATTTCATAAATCTATTTCTCTATACCTATATGTCTACATATACCTAAAGAGAGAGAGAAAGAGACAAAGAAGGAAATACTAAGCAAATGAATAAACTTGCATTTGTATATTCTGGCATTTAGTTGGTGCTCATATTTGTTCGAGCTCTTTCAGGACACCTAGAATATACATATTTTAGCTCTTAACTAATTTGTTGTAATTATTTGTAGAACCCTGATTTATTTGATTATAAGCTATTTAGGACATGATTTTTTTGTCCTGGTATACCTGGGCACTTAGTAAATTACAAAAGTTCATTAGGATACCATAATGCATGTTGTTAAATATGTGAATGAGTGAATGAATGAATGAATGAATAAATCATTTGTGCTTACTAATCACTCAGTGCTTTTATTTCCCATAATATATTTAGTATTTTTATTAAAAATACTTTACTGATGAAATTATAGAAACTACCAATATTGCATAATAATGGACAATTATCACAAGCTGGGTTATAATATACAGTTGTTGTTGTTTTTTTAAAAGGGGCAATACTAGTAAAGTTCATGCCTATTGGCAGGATAAGAATCACAGAATATTCTCTGTCAATGACAAAGTTAAGATATTTAGTTAGATAGCTAATGGAGTGCCTAGAGGAAGTTTTCTTTATTTTTTAAGAGTTATCTCCCCCATGAAATAAAAATAAAATCCTGAGGATTTAATCATGACTTAAGATCATGTATTTCAGAAAAATAATATTTTCTAAGTTATATGCAACCTGATTTATTCTCAATCCTTTTATCCAGCTCCTGATATTCACTTTTTGCAAATGTTATTTTTTCTTTCTAATCTCTCTAGAGAGTTAACTTGTCTTAAAACCTAAAGATAAATTTGAAAAATAGAAATTAGTTATACAATTCCATATTTTCAAGTCTATAAAACTTAAAACGCATTTCATAGAAGACACATTTGCCTGTCACTTGCTTATTTAATGTCTTGATGAAAAATTTTAGTCATAAGTGTATATAAAAAAGTAATAGTTAACTTGAATAATGAATTTTCTAAAGAGTTTTGCTTAGTATTTTTTTTCAAATTTTGCAAGAATATAAAAATTGAAGAATAACAATGCAAAGTTCTAGCATATGAACAATTATGATCATTTGAACTAAAAATCCTAGGAATAATTTAATACAGGGAATAAGTGTATATTCTAAGTTTGAATTTAATATCAATAAGCATTATCTTAATTCTTAATAATCACAACTTTAGATGACTTTGTTGAAGCCATTTCAAATGCATGCTTTATGTTATGGAAAATTAATTTTCAGAATTTTCATTATTGTTTTCATCACTGATGCACCATACTAAAGGATGCATATAAGTGAGGCAAGTTCAAGGAATATGAGCAACACCACAGTTTTAGCAAAAGTGACAGATTGGAGTACCTGGTGATATGTGGTTAGAGGATTACAGATTTCCTGTCTACAAAGGTAAAAAGGGGAATGACAGGTATATTCTGGAAATAAAGGTTATTGATTCTGTACTTTCTAGAAATACCCACGTAATATTGGTCAGTAATTAGTATAAAAATACAACAAAGAAGTATTTGAACAAAAGGTGATTTCTACAATACTTTAATATGAAAAAGATTTTTTTATTTAAAAAAAATTCTTATTCTCCTTGTAAAATTACAAAGATTTGGACTTCAAATTTTTGTCCTAGGTGTTGCATTATTTTGTTTGACTCCCTCCAGGCCTAGAGATGAAAAATTGTATTATGTATAATATGCAAAAGTTTGCATGGGTCAACTCAGTTGGTGAGAGGATAATTCCAATGAATTTGCAATAGTACAGGGAATCCAAAACCTCAGACAGAATCTCAATAACTAAAGTTTTGTGTATTGGATTCTGCCCTGAGTGCTTTGCATGACTAATTCACATAGTAGTCACAACAAATATACTAAGTTGATATTATTATCAACATACTAGAAATAAAGAAACTGAGGCATGACACCTTACATAAATTATTATTGTAGTTCGTGTAGTTGTCTTAATAACCTGTGCTCGTAATCACAATGCTATATTCATGCTTAAATTATTTCAAGCTCTGCTACCATTAGACAGTGAAACCAGTGACATCCTTTTAAATGTTTAAAACAAATTCTAAGTTGCTTAGAGTTAAATCTTTCCTAGTTAGAAGAAGCATAAATAGTTTAAGGGAGATAGATGTAAACTTTAACCAAAGTCACATTTAAATACACTCTCTAACGTTAAGTATATCAAATCCAAATCTCTCAGCTTGGATCCTATAGGGAATTTTTGAGATTTAATGAATGTATCCAAAATTACATTCTTGGCTGAAAATAATAAATAACAATATCCTAATGAAAAGTATCTCTCCAAAATGCTTAAGACCCTTTCAATATAAGTATCATTTTTGGGTCATGATCTCAAGCTTGATCATGAAAATACATGCGAAGTTTTGTAGGCAAAGCCCTGCTTGAAATTATTCTTAAAGTTTGCTCTTTAGATTTTCAATTCTCTTTCCTGTCCTTTTTTTAATGTTTAATTTTTGGCCTTTCTGATAAAAAAGTACCTGTATGCTGCTGTGCATGCAGACCAAATAGTGTGAAGTCTATTTCCTTTTTAAAAAAAAATCACTCAAAAAGATAAATTGTAACCCACATATGTCCTTTCTCATTCTCCTGAGAGACAAGTTTTAAAATATTACCAATGTGTTTTTCTTTTACATTTATAGAGGTGATTCTGGAATGGACATTAGAATGTAAGACTTCTAATAGCAATGCACATTTCTGAAGGGCTCAGAAGAGTGATATCTATTTGGCCATTTGCATGATGGCAATAAACAAATACCCTTTTATTTTATAATGTTTCAGAAAATATACAGTGTCTATATACACGTGTGTGTGTGTGTGTATATATATATATATATATATATATATATATATATATATATTTATATATGTATATATATCTGTCATTGTAAGTGTTGGACAAATAAAATGCATTTTTAATTAAGTAGTAATACAGATATTAGTCTCTACAGATAATAACAACAGAAAAATATAAAGTGTAGATTCTGAAGATTGGCTATTCTTACAAAGCACCATGTATTATTCATAGCAATTGTTTACTTACAATATTTTCACTTTTTTAACCAAATTCCATGGCACTCTCCTCTAAGACAAAGCTATGGAGAACATGTGGCTTCTCATAATCTACACTTCACTTGTATTTTATATATTATATATACATATAATACATGTACCTAGTTATAAAGACTATTTGGTTCAGATACTAGTAACAATTATCTGGAGAAAACATCTATCTTTACAAAAAGAGAGTGATATCATATCTATGGTTAGAGAATGCCTTTACCAGCTTATTCTGATAAATCCCCCAACAAGTTAATACGTTGTTTTTAGAGTCACAGATGTAGAAAGCAAACTTATGGTTACCAAAGGGAAGGGTGGGGAAGGATAACTTGGGAGATTGGGATTGACATATACACACTAATATGTATTATCTTATTAGATAATTAATAAGATATACAATGGAATATTACTCAGCCATAAAAAGAAAGGAAACTGAGCTATTTGTAATGAGGTGGATAGACCTAGAATCTGTCATACAGAGTGAAGTAAGTCAGAAAGAGAAAGACAAATACCGTATACTAACACATATATATGGAATTAAAAAGAAAATGTCATGAAGAACCTAGGGGTAAAACGGGAATAAAGACACAGACCTACTTGAGAATGGACTTGAGGATATGGGGAGGGGGAAGGGTAAGCTGTGACAAAGCAAAAGAGAGGCATGGACATATATACACTACCAAACGTAAGGTAGATAGATAGTGGGAAGCAGCCGCAGAGCACAGGGAGATCAGCTCGGTGCTTTGTGACTGCCTGGAGGGGTGGGATGGGGAGGGTGGGAGGGAGGGAGATGCATGAGGGAAGGGATGTGGGAACAGATGTATATGTATGACTGATTCACTTTGTTATAAAGCAGAAACTAATAAAAATAAATTTAAAAAATAAATTAAAAAAAAAAGAACCTACTGGATAGCACAGGGAACTCTAATAAACACTCTGTAATGACCTGTATGGGAAAAGATCTAAAAAAGAGTGGATATATGTATATGTATAACTGATTCAGTTTGCTGTACACCTGAAACTGACACAACATTGTAAATCAACTATACTCCAAAAAAAAAATGATAAAAAATGATATATAAATTTCTTCTTTTATTTTTTTTTTCTTTGCGGTATGCCGGCCTCTCACTGTTGTGGCCTCTCCCGTTGCGGAGCACAGGCTCCGGACGTGCAGGCTCAGCGGCCACGGCCCATGGTCCCAGCCGCTCCATGGCATGTGGGATCCTCCCAGACTGGAGCACAAACCCGTGTCCCCCCGCATCATCAGGTGGACTCTCAACCACTGCGCCACCAGGGAAGCCCTATAAATTTTTTAAAATGAGCTTTTATTCTTTTTGAGGCGGTTGCTCTACTTTTGTTTTTTTAAAATTTTTATTTTATATTGGAGCATAGTTGATTAACAATGTTGTTTTAGTTTTAGGTGTACTGCAAAGTGATTTAGTTATACATATACATGTATCTGTTCTTTTTCAAATTATTTTTCCATTTAAGTTATTACAGAATATTGAGCAGAGTTCCCTGTGCTATACAGTAGCCCCTTGTTGGTTATCTATTTTAAATATAGTAGTGTATAAGAAATTGACATAAAATGAGCTTTATAACTCTCAATCTCTTTAATTTTTTCCAACTACACCTTGCTTATGTATTAGCTGTGACAACTCTTATGAATAATCATGTAAATGATAAACTCATGTCAGTGGAAAAAAAGATTGTTAACAATATGTCTGTTATGTAATCTAAAATGGTTTAGATTGAATTTTGTTAACAGGCTATAAAGGTAAAGAAATATCCATAAATTCTAACTTATGAATATTACTAAGGCAAGTGAGAGGCATTTGAGGATGATATAAACACTTGTGACATCATTTCTTTTATGAAAAGTTGGTAACTGATATTTCATTCCAGGGTTATCATATTTCATCTTAATACTAATGAGTAAAATAAAAGTAGGGAATTTTGAAATCTTCCAGTGTGGTAATCACAGATCTCAACATATGATAGTCTGTGAAAACATGAATATGAGTCATGTTGACTAGGAACAGTATAGTAGAGTGGTTAAGCATATGGGCTCTGGAACTCTAAATTCTGGTTTTGAATCCTAGCTCTGTCATATAACAGCTAAGTGGCCTGGTTACAGTATCTTTCTATAACTAAGTAGGAATTATATTAGCACCTATCATATAAACTGGTTTGGAAATTAAATAAGCAATTAAATCAATGTCTAGGGCATTAAAATTGTTAGCTATTATTATTCTTAGTCATATGCATATATATTTTAGGAGAACTTTGCTTCCATGAGAACAGGAAAGAAAGGTATACAAAATCTGTCATCAAGGAACAAAACATTTCCATGTATGTAAACATTTTTAGAGTTCAGATAAAATCATTAGCCAAAAATAGAGTAAAATGCCCTATCTTGGACACTGGAGATATGTGTCTATCTATCACATTTACATTGCAAAAAATTTTCCTTAATTCTGTAGAAAAAATAAGAATTATAACTGAGATATACTCTATTAAAAAATTCTTCCTCCTACCAAATCCTCTGTTGTTGAATCATATCACAATAAAAATAAAATTAGAATTTATTTTATCAAGTCCTGAAGTATAGAAACTGTACAGCTTACAAAATGACAGAAATTTTAAGTGTATTCTCTCCTCTCACCTCATTATTATCTTTGTCTTCAGAATAAATTAATTTTGTACATTTTTCCTTCTCATTATAACGCTTGTCACAGGAGAGAACACTCAGAATTATAATAACACATAAAGCAGTTGAACATTATGGTAGAGTGCTCCATAACTTTTATATATTTCAAGTTTGTACTTGACTTTCTTGCAATTTCATTATACCTGTCACATTAATAAAGCTGTAAATATGAACTCAAACACAAGATATCATGGAAGAGACATGTCTTCTCTATTTTCTTATCTTTTTAATATCACAATAAGGTTCCAAGTAACAAAAATGAAGTTTCCACAAAGATCATATAAGTGTATTAATTATAGAATATAATACATTATGTAGGTTAAAAGAGGCAATTTTATGTATTAATATGTGGTATGAATGTCAATATGAAACATTTAAAACTTGAAGTAAAGAGAAATATTATAATTATAATCTAAGGAGATCCTGCCGTCCTAGAGTGTAAACAAATGTTAATGACGATTTTGTAAGTTCCTAAGAAGCAAAATAGGAATATCAGCAAATTTTTCACACAACATATTTTAAAAGAGATTATGAATTGTAGGAAAAAAACTTAATTTTTAAATGTAGTTCAGGAATTTTAAATTTAATATAGTTCAGTAGTTGTAGAAATACCAGATATATATCACATTTTGTTCAACATTTTCTCTCCAGTCGGCCATTGTATAAAATATGTTATGTACATTCTAAATTAACATTTCAGATGACTTGAATGTAGTCCATAGTGCAAAAATGCAGGAAAATGAAATTTATTCATTTTTATTAATGCTAAAGATTCATATAACTTAAATTAACACCTTAATAAATTTCAGCAATCTAGTTAGTCCATGCCAAAAACAAAGGAGATTAAATCAAATTAAAAGAAGAAATCATTGGCATATATACACAGACATCTCACGTTCAATTGTTTGTCTCCATATCCATGGGAGTTTGGTTCCCCCGATACCAAACAGATATCAAACTCTGCAGATGCTCAAGTCCCTTACATACAATGGCATAGCATAGTCGGCTCTCAGTATCTCCAGGTTCTGCAGCTTCTGATTCAACCAAGTCCATCTGTTGATTCAACTAACTTAATTGGCAGTTGTTTGAATCACCTGATGGGGAACTTGTGGATACGAGGACCTATTGTACTTTAAACTTCAAAATTATAAAAAAAGAATAGATGGATGTGATGTATTATCATGATTAGGTGCAGTTTCAGTGATGCTTAACTAATGAGAAAATCGGTCCGGTGATCAATTCCATATCTCAAGATGAACTTTGAGGTCATCAACTTCATGAGCAGCTCTAGCATAGGTTGTCTACTAATAAAGCTTCCTAGAGAATGGGAGAAAATATTTGTAAATGATGTGAGCAACAAAGGATTAATCTACAAAGTATACAAACAACTCATATAGCTCAATATCAAAAAATCAAACAACCCAATCTAAAAATAAGCAGAAGACCTAAATAGACATTTCTCCAAAGTAAACATACAGATGGCCAAAAGGCAAATGAAAAGATGCTCAACATTGTTAATTATTAGAGAAATGCAAATCAAAACTACAATGAGGTATCACCTTACACCAATCAGAATGGCCATCATCAAAAAGTCTACAAAAAATAAATGCTGGAGAGGGTGTGGAGAAAAGGGAACCCAACTACACTGTTGGTGGGAATGTAAATCGGTGCAGCTATTATGGAGAACAGTATGGCAGTTCCTCAAAAAATTAAAAATAGAGCTACCATATGATCCTGCTATCCCACTCCTGGGCATATATCCTGAGAAAACCATAATTCAAAAAGACACATGCACCTCAATATTCATTGTAGCACTATCCACAATAGCCAAGACATGGAAACCACCTAAATGTCCACTGACAGATGAATGGATAAAGAAGAGGTGGTACATATATGCCAATACAATGGAATGTTACTCAGCTGTAAAAAAGAATGAAATAATGTTATTTGCAGCAACATAGGTGGACCCAGAGATAATCATACTAAATGAAGTAAGTCAGGCAGAGAAAGACAAGTATCATATGATATCGTTTATATATGGAATCTAAAAAAAAAGATGATACAAATGAACTTTTATATACAAAACAGAAATAGACCCACAGACATAGAAAATCAACTTATGGTTACCAAAGGGGAAAGGAGAGGAACGATAAATTAGGAGTTTGGGGTTAACATATACACACTACTACATATAAAATAGATAACCAACAAGGACCTACTGTATAGCACAGAGAAGTATACTCAATATTTTGTAATAACCTATAAGAGAAAAAGTCTGAAAAATAATAAATAAATAAATAAATAATATATATATATATATATATATATATATATATATATATATATATATGAATCACTTTGCTGTACACCTGAAACTAACACAACATTGTAAATCAACTATACTGGGACTTTCCTGGTGGCACAGTGGTTAATAATCCACTTGCCAATGCAGGGGAAACGGGTTCGAGCCCTGGTCCTGAAAGATCCCACATGCCATGCAGCAACTAAGCCCATGCACCACAACTACTGA
Organism: Mesoplodon densirostris; assembly: GCF_025265405.1. Classification (NCBI taxonomy): domain Eukaryota; kingdom Metazoa; phylum Chordata; class Mammalia; order Artiodactyla; family Ziphiidae; genus Mesoplodon; species Mesoplodon densirostris. The sequence goes on from NC_082661.1 coordinate 97,012,571, forward strand.
GCCTACGTGCCTAGAGTCCTGTGCTCTGCAACAAGAGAAGCTACCACGAGATGCCTGTGCACAGCAATGAAGAGTAGCCCCTGCTTGCCGCAACTAGAGAAAGCCCGCACCCAGCAACAAAGACCCAATGCAGCCAAAAGTCAATCAATCAATCAATCAAACTATACTTCAATAAAAAATAAAAATAAAATATTTAACGTGCAAAAAAACCAAACCAAAACAAATAAAAAAACAATGACATACCATCTTTTGCTAAAGTAATTCCCCAAAATAAGAAAGATTGGTGATATACAGTGTGGGCAAAAATGTGGAGAAATAAGAGTGCAAATTGGTACAATGTTTTTGTAATTAGCATTCTCTATTAAACTTTTAAATGTCTCAGAAAAAAAAAGACTCCTATGTTTCGAACATCAGAGGGATCAAATCGTAATATATTGTCAAGGACTAGATAATTCTATCCATTAATAATAAATGAAATGATATGATTAAAGTTATCTACCACCTATATATCACTTCCAGGGCAAAGGCAAAAGCAACTTTTCAAAATAACTTTTAGAAGATTAAAATACTATATAAAATGTCTCTGATAGTTGCAGTCTATTTTGGGGGAAAATGAATTCCAAGAGTTAAGGTAAGTGATTATATCACATTTTATTCAAAACGTATTTTATGTTAGCCTGTTCACATTGTTTCATATGTGGCTCCAACACATTCTTTTCCATTTACTTTTTTATTTAGACACAATACACGTATTATATTTTCAAGTTGCCTTATTTCTATATTAATATCTCAGAATTTAACAAAAAGGTATTTGCTTTTTCTTTTTAGATTTGTATCTATATAGTTCCTTCTGTGAATTTCCTCTCAGATTTTTTAAAACACTACTTCTTTTATACATAGAAGCTATATAGAGATTAAAATTTTTGATGTCTTTTTTCTTTCAACATGTAACAAATATTTATTGAACATCCACCCTGTACTGGTATACTCTGTACTTGATATTGAAATCACTTCATTTAGGTATGTAATTCAGAGGTCTAAAATCTATTTTCTAATAAATAAAATGTCTTAATGACTTAAACCTCATTCTCATAAATAAAATGTTTTAATGTTTTTTTCACGTTTAATATTTAAAGAAATACTGGAATTAAAGAGAAAGAGATAGATGATAGACAAATAAATAGATGAAAGAGAAAGAAAATAAAGAAAGAAAGAAAGAAAAAGAAGGAAAGAAAGAAAGACAATAGAAAGAGTGATGTAGAAAAATGTAGATACACATGTAGATAGAGATACGCAGATATATAAAATCACCTTTAATTCTAATATTTAATTACTTATTTACTTACTTATAGAGTGAAGGAAGTGGCCTAACAGTTTACAGTTTACTGTTTGATTTTGTGTGGTAAAAAGTTTACCAATCCTGTTTTGGCTTAGCATTACGTTCTGTGTATTCATGTTTATCTCCATAACTACAAAAATATTTTCAAAATATATACATTTTATCCCTGTACACACCAGATAGCAAATACACTACATACAAGGGATCAAAACAAAATAATACATGGACTGTACCAGAAATGCACACAAATGAAAATATTAAATGAAATCTTTATTAATAGATACAAGCATGAATCATAATAATACAGCCTGATGAATTTTTACAAAGTGAATATGCCCATGGAAACAGCAAGCGGAACATCATGGGCATCCCAGAAACATTGTCTCCCACGTTCCTCACTCCACGCCTGTTCCCTGGAAACCTGCCCACTCAATGGAAAACTTCATCCTGACTCTTAAGAGCATAGGCAAGTTTTGCTTGTTTTATGATTTATGTGTAAGATTCATACAGAACATAATATTTTATGCCTGGCTTCTTTTGCTGAACATAATGTTTGGCAGATTCATTTATGATGTTCATTTTCATTGCTTTGGTAAAAATCAAATAGCTCTATAAATTAATTATCCCACAGCATATGAATCCGGCTGCTCCACAATCTTTCCCAAAATTGGTATTTTCTTCTTCAGTTCAGTCATTTGGTCGGGTGTGTACTAGTGTCTAACTGTGAAGTTAATGTGAATTTCCCGGGTGACTAACGACATTGAGCCATTTTTCTATGTTTATTGGCTGTTTGCATCTGTTCCTTTTTATAATGTCTTTTCAAGACTTTTTCCATATTTTCTTTTTTTGTTCTTTTTCCTTATTTTTTTACCAATGAATTTGTGAAAGTTCTTTATATTTTCTACATATTTCTTCATTGTATATATAATACAATAGAAATACATTATTTCTCTTTACATTCCTCTTAATAGTGTGTCGTGAGGTACAGAAGTTTTGATTATCTTCTACTCCAAATTTGTACCTTCATTTAACTGGTTCCATTTATTAAATAGACTTTTATTTCTCTGCTGCACATCATGGTCAACCTTGACATATATCAGATGACTGCATTTGATTGCAGCTCCTTCTGGATTCTCCATTGTGTTCTGTTGACCTACTTCTCTTTCCTTGAGCTGCTACTACACTATCTTAATTACCATAGTGTTATAAGAGTTATTGGTTTATCTGGCAGTGTATGACCTCCAACTTTACTCTTTCACTTCGATTCCCTTGCTGATTCTTGGTCCATTGCATTTCCATGAAATTTTAGAATCAGCTTGTCAATTTTCACATTAAAAAGTCTTTCTGGGGGCTTCCCTGGTGGCACAGTGGTTGAGAGTCCGCTTGCTGATTCAGGGTACACGGGTTCGTGCCCCTGTCCGGGAAGATCCCACATGCCGTGGAGTGGCTGGGCCCGTGAGCCATGGCCGCTGAGCCTGCACGTCTGGAGCCTGTGCTCTGCAATGGGAGAGGCCACAACTGTGAGAGTCCCGTGTACTGCAAAAAAAAAAAAAAAAAAAAAAAAGTCTTTCTGTTATTCAACTGGGTTTTCAATGAATCTAGAAATAACTTGAGGAGAGTGAACATTTTTTATAAATATCAAGTCTTCCAATATATGGAAATATTATATTCCTCCATTTATTTGATTCTTCTATAAATTATCTCAAGAACAATTTTTTTTGTTATTGAACAGAAATTTGGCAGAGCTCTTGTTAGATATATTCATAGATATTTGATATATCTTAGTATTCATGTAAACTGTTTTTAAACTTCTCAATTTGTTGTTATATAGAGAGAAATACAATTAATATTTCTATATTAATCTTGTATCAACAACCTTGTTAAATCCAAGTATTAATTGTTGTTGTTTATATTTGCATATTTTCCATACAAAATCATATTTTATGAAAATAATGACAATTTTATTTATTACTTTTGAATATGAATGTCTTTTACTTAATCTACTTGTCTTAAGCATTAGGATTTATATACAGTGTTCTTTAGCAATGTAATGATACATCTTCTTTAGTAGTTTTCCAAGAACTTACTGTTCTTAAGTGTGGATAGAGTGACTATTTGACAGAAGGATGGAATAAAATGTAATTATTCAAAAAAAGGAAATAGAGGATAAGGGAATATTAAAAGGTTGAATAAAGAGAGAGATGACAGGTATTAAGTCAAATGTATTTTAATTACATTAAAGTCAATGAGTTTGATACTGTATATAAAAACTAGGGCCATCAACTGGAAAAAAAAAAGAGAAAAATCCAGCAATATTATGCTTGTAAACACATGCCTTAAGATCACAGAAAATTTGAAAATATATCAAAATCTGTAAGATGCCTACAAAGGTATGTTTAGAATCAAATTTATACTATATTTCAAAATAGGCATCATTAAGAGTTTAATACAGTGTTCATTTTCACATTTTCCTACTAATGTCAGAACCTTAGAACATGTTAACTCTACATATACAATTCTCACTTTTCACCTTTTAAATTATTCTTGATTTTTATGTTACAAATTTTATAGTTAATAACCACATATATTTACCACATGTTTATTTTATCTTTTGTTCTGCACACTTTTCTAATTTTCATATCTCAATGTGACATTATTTTCCAGCAGTTGGACAAGATCTGAACAAATAATTCCCATATATACTTCATCCATATTCCTCACAGGATAACATATGATCATATTTGATTTATCCTTCTATCTCTCCCTTCATTCCCCCAAACAATTTTAAACTAAGTTATAGGCATGGAAGTTCCTTACCACTAAGCATTTCAGTATGTTTTTCTTTCACAAAGGTGGGTGAGGACATTTTTTTATGTAACCAGGATTTTGTCAATTGTCCTAATAATGTTATTTGGAGCTAAAGAAAATTGAGCATTTTTATTTTTGGCCCTAATAAATCTAAAGCAGTTCTTCAGCCCTTGTTTTTCACAATATTTATCTTTTTGTAGACTATGGGCTGGTGATGTTGTAGATTGCTCCTTAATTTGTGTTCGTCTGATATTTCTTCATTTTTAGAGTTTGGTCAAGCATGTGTGTCACAGGAATACAGAAGTGCTGTATCTCAGTTTATCAAATGTTCTACATACCAGAATCTCTCTCTGTATGTATTTTTTCATGAGAAGTATGCACATATGTATACAATGAACACATATAAGAATTTTTATAGTAGCACTATTGATATTATCCAAGAACTGGAAAAGAGTAGAATAGGAACAGTATAATAAATACAGAGCTGTTTAGTAAAGCACTGACAATTATATTAGAATAAAATAAACAAGCTACAGCTACATTCTTTTCTGCAACAACATGAATTTCTAAAACATAATGCTGAACTATGTAAGCAAAACACATATATATATACATTCAAACTTACTCCCGTTTATATTTTTTTAATAGCAAAATTAAACTTTATAGATTTGTGTATAAGGTAAAAACAAAGCAGTACAGTGAAATAGTTATCTCGAGAGCCAGGACAAATGTAACCATGCTTAGAATAGGATTGTGGGAACATCTGTTTGTTACCAAATTTCTATTTATTTTCCAGGGAAATGGTTACATGGATGCTCACTGTATAAGTATCTGTTTAGCTATACATATATGCTCTATGTACATTTGTCATTGTGCATGATATTTCATAATAAAAAGTAAAAGTTTCAAAATGTTAATTTGAATAATTTTCAAATGTCTATGAAATCTTGAAAGTGTGAAAACATATATAATTATTTTAATTTCAAGAGTTATAAAGAAAATTTGTCTTAAAATATAGTTATGAGAGAGAAACTAATTCCCATATTAGTTACAGAATTAAAGTATCTCTATCTTAATAGTTCTGTTTATAAAGCAAAGTAATATTAACATCATTCTTTTATTTTTCTTAATAAAAGCATAATAATAAATGATAATGAACTTTCAAATGATTAATGATTAGAACTTTCAAAATTATGGTGTCAAATACAAGTATCTATGCTGACCTCCACATATGGTTCTTTTTTTCTTCATCTTTTGGCCCTATAATCCTCAATTTACCTCAAGTGAAACTAGCAGTTTGAAAAATATGGAGAATGGAATGATCAAAGGATGATACATGCCACAGTTCCAATTAAAAGATTACTCTATAGAGAAAAATGATAATTCCACATATGACAGAAGCAACAAGAGTTCTCTGATTTTATACCCTTAGTTAGAGTTCACAACAAATCCTAGTCAATCTCTAAGTATCATTTAGGTCAATGATGTGACCCAAGGCTCTGAAGTAATTAATTTTAATCCCTTCTCCAGCTAAATGCTTTATACAGAAAGATACTTGTCATATCCTGAATCAAACCCAATGAGTGTGAAATTGCTTTTAGTGAGAATATCACAAGAAATAATTTTTACCACAATTTTGAAACCATTAAATACATTTAACATAGTCTTTTTCACTCTTTCATTCCCTTCGGGTAAAGATATTACAGTTGACCCCTGAACAATGCAGGGGTTAGGGGCGCTGACCCCTGAGCAGTCAAATATCTAAGTATAACCTTACAGTTGTCCCTCTGTATTCACGGTTCCACATCCACAGATTCAACCAATCACGACTGGACTGTGCAGTATGATAGAATTTACTATTGAAAAATTCTCAGTATAAGTGGACCTATGCAGTTCAAGGATCATGTTGTTCAAGGGTCAACTGTATTTCTAAATATCTGATAATGATTCAAGAGCAAAGCTGTAAGGCTACCCCTATTTTGTAATAATCAATTGACATTTAGTAAAGAGATATTTTGTAACAAAATATTGTTAGATAAATTAATTACCAAAGTAATGAGTTAGAAAAAAAATGTAACATTTACTGAATTGTTCCAGATCTTATTTGCTAGATCTACTTTCTACTTCAAGCTATTTATGTGGAAACTTCCATTGTAATTAGCCATAGTTACAGATGAGTATATAATGGGAGAATTTAGCCTTTGATTTCTCCAAACACTGCACTTATAAGGAAAGCTTCTCACAATCAAAATGAAGCTCTTTATCTAATTAGAGTACAGAATTTGAACAAAGCTCCAGACCCCCTTTGGTTGAACTTATAAATTGTTTTCCTTCCTAAGACTGCTTCATCACTGTAAGTTATAATCTCAAATGGAACAGCAATAAATCCTTCATGGTACACAAAAATGTAACAGTACGAAAAATTCCACACTATGAAGAGGGTGGTTTTATTATACTTTATTTTTACAATCAAGACTTTTTTTAAAGACATTTATTCTAGGTCCCATTTTTACTTTGTACACGTAAAAACAATAATGTATTTTCCAGTTCACCATACCTGTTGATGACTTTACAAAGAATCATAAATCAAGAGCACTGCTGGAGGAGACGTAAATTATATTAACACTGTCATATCATTATCTTTATGTTCATAACTTGACTGTTTTGAGCACATTATTTCCACTTTACTACATAGTCTAAAGAGGCAGATTCTCAGAAACTGAACATAAGTCTCTGAATCCCTATTTTCTCTCCTTTTATGTAGGGTAAGCAGGGATCTAACAAACAACTCTAAATAGAAGTGTATTCTGAATTCTTTTGTGGCTTAATTAGACTAGCTTCTAGCAGGGGACACGGGTTCGATCACTGGTCCGGGAAGATCCCACATGCTGCAGAGCAAGTAAGCCTGTGCACCACAACTAGTGAAGCCTGCGCGCCTAGAGGCCGTGCTCCGTATCAAGAGAAGCCACCGCAATGAGAAGCCCGCGCTCCGCAACCAAGAGCAGGCCCTCACTCTCCGCAACTAGAGAAAGCCTGTGTGCAGCAATGCAGACCCAATGCAGCCAAAAATCAATCAATCATTCAATCAATTTATTAAAAAAAAAGAAATTCTTCAAACAAAAAAATCAATATGAGAATGTTTGATGACTGTCATGAGTTTCCAACAGGTTAAAAACAGCAGTCGTATTTATCCTTCTGAAAATAAATTGCTCTTATTTTAAAACCATTTTGGATCAGACACTAGGCTGCATTCTGCTAGCTGCCAGGAATACATATCAAACATGCTTTAAGAGTTTAATGACTGTCAAAAGTCTTGGCATAAATCTAGTACTCGAACCATTCTATTTATCATACAACTGAAGCTCAACTGGGAGAGTGAAAATAATTCAGAAGACAGAAATTTGATTCAAATAATGTTGAAGTTGTGTTGTCAACTCATTGGTGCCTCTGCAGATAGAATTAAGGGAGACTGATAGTAACAGAGTATACCTTCGCCTAGTCTATTATTCCTAACTAGAGTAGACAGACGTTCACTGTTATCTCAACTGATAGAATTTGCTTTAATAAAAATGAATATAGATATTTTTAATACACATGGTTAAGATGAGGGGAGACTGACAGGTTTAAGTATCTACCATACTTCTCATTACATGGGGAAAAAATGACACATAATGCTTCAAGTCAGTTAATCTTCCAGATGAAAAACAAAGTTTGTAAGCTCCCAACATATAGACACAATATAAAAATATGAAAAAGACACGTCTTACCCATAAGCATTTCTAATCTGTATCTATATACACAGACATCAAATAAATTCACTTTTTAATGTAACTACCTGAGGATATAAATGATTTTCTATTCTTAACATTATAACATAAATCTGAAAGGTTTTATCAAAATTTAAATATTACTTTCAAACATAAAAGTTGACTTTTGAGACAATTTATTTTTTCCTTACATTATTATAGCATATATCATGAATAAATAAATAGTGAATTTAATTCATACAAAAATGGAAAACAGAATGATAATATGAACAAAGTAAAACAAAGCAATAGTCCTCCAATTGAGTGATTCCACTCGTAAAAGCCAGGTGGAGGAAATAATTTAAAAGGTGACTAAAAGAATCTATTGAAAAATATAGTATCTAAAATAACAAAATTGGATATCAGATTAAGTGTTTTTTTTTTTTTTTTTTTTTTTCTTTTTGCGGTATGTGGGCCTCTCACTGTTGTGGCCTCTCCCGTTGCGGAGCACAGGCTCCGGATGCGCAGGCCCAGCGGCCATGGCTCACGGGCCCAGCCGCTCCGCGGCATATGGGATCCTCCCAGACCGGGGCACGAACCCGTATCCCCTGCATCGGCAGGCGGACTCTTAACCACTTGCGCCACCAGGGAGGCCCCAGATTAAGTTTTTACCCATCATATAAATAAAACATGATACACCAGTTTATGGAATATCATGTACAATATCATGTACAATTACAGCTGTGAAAACTAATAAAAAAGAAGCAATTCTAAATATAATTATAAGTATGGTAAATTAAATTGTGTGTACATAATTAATGTAGTTAGAAACATAAAGCTGTTTACATTAACTCCAAGTAGAGAGGGTTGTCCTTTGGTTTTGATTAAGTAAGCTTAAGGAATTTACAGGCTTAGATTTTGGTTTGCTTACATAGGGCCCCATGACATTAGAGGCACCTCAGTCTAAAAACCTCTTTAATTAATTTAACACATGTAGAGTAGTTTTAAGATTACTAAACTTAACTGCTCTGAGAAAGAAATATATAAATTTGAATCTAGTGTTTGTAATTAATAATTCTTACTAGTAGCTCAGTTGAGCCAGTGCTTGTGTCTCCCTGACTCTCCTTGAGTTATGGATCAGTTAGTTAGCCTGTGATTACAACAAAAGAACATGTACGGTTGTAAAAAGAACATGTACATCTTCTAGTTCAAAAGAACATGTACCATTTTTGTTTGGCTAGATTTTTTGTTACCAGTTTATTTGTTTCAGTTTGGGATTGAAACTCTTTTCAGCTCACTACATCCTGAGCAGAAGCTGGAAGTCTAGAATTTTATACAAACACTTTTAATAAATTCCTGTACTGTTTACCTCAGATTTCCTTAAGTATCTCTTAAATTATAATTCTCTAATAAAGTCCTTAAAAAAAGAATTTTTTAAATGCAGAATATGAAATTTATTTTGACATGAAAAATGACACAAGAGAATAATAGGTTTAAAATTTATAACAACTAGATAAATTTACCTGGTAATAGAATGAGTACAGAAAATGGAAATCTTTAGATATATAAGGAGAAGGGTAATTAAGTGGTATAATTTAGGCTTAAATGTGCACTGAAACGTGGTATTAAGCGAGGTTACAATTTAGGGATTTGGCTAGTAAAGAAAGGATCAGATTAAATCAAAGAACTGATAAGTGCTTGGGAAAAAGTCAGGTTCACAACTTTGAAGCTAATCACTGGGATATGGCCTTGAATGGACCACTAAATGTATAAAATTCTCTAACTCTTTTTACGGTAGTTCTTCATTACAGTAGTTCTAACTCAATTACAGTAGTAATTCACATAGCAAATCTCATTGATATTATTCTAATTTCACTAACAAGTGAAGCATAGTTAGTTAACTGGCCTGAAACAATCTTGTTATAGAACTTGTGCCCTGCACTAGCAAATTCTGAAGAATATATTTTGGGTATATTGTAAATGTTTTTTTTTTTTTCTTTCTTTCTTTCTTTTTTTTTTTTTTTTTTTTTTTTTTTTGTGATACGTGGGCCTCTCACTGTTGTGGCCTCTCCCGTTGTGGAGCACAGGCTTCGGATGCACAGGCCCAGCGGCCATAGCTCACGAGCCCAGCCGCTCCGCGGCATGTGGGATCTTCCTGGACCGGGGCACGAACCTGTGTCCCCTGCCTCGGCAGGTGGACTCTCAACCACTGCACCACCAGGGAAGCCCTAGAATATATCCTTATTCTTCCTTCCTTCCTCCCTCCCTCCCTTTCTCTTTCTTTCTTTTTCTTTCACAAATGCATAACTGGCACAACATCTCTAAGCCAATCCAAAAGTTTCTTTGTGTTTTCACAAAAGGGTCAGAACCTGAACGTCAATGAACCAGGTCAACTTTGAGCACAGTCATTTTGGTAGTAAACAAATGGGTGGAAAACTGAATATTTATTAAAGTTAAATATTCCCTCAGCCTATTTGAGAGGGACTCAGTATTTAATTTAGTTCAAAACTAACACAATATGTTTTTGTTCCCACATTCCAGTTTATGGACTAAAATTCAAAATGTAGCAACATTATCTTTTGCCCAAAATAATTTGTGATTTCTGAAGTATTCCCAGATACTTTCCATGAGCTACTACTACATACCTGCTGGAGAGTCATTTAATAGTAAGTTTGCATACTATTTTAAGTGTCTATATGTCAACTAAGGAATATTTTTATGAGTGTTTATTTTTTCATTACACACTGAGGGCTAATTTACTTTTGAAACATTTGTTGTGTGTCTACACCAAATTTACTGCTGGCATATCTACAGGCAGCAATTCATTTTATTTTTTTACAAAGCCTTGATTTGTCATGTTAGTTCAGGCTGAATGTCCCCCACCTCCCCTCCTCATCTTCCTTTCTGCTTTATATTTCAAGGACATAACTATGCCTTACAAAATTTTAAATGCACTATTGAGTTATTGCTCTAAATAATCTCTTCTCTTTAAAATAACTTATCCATAAATACCAAAATGAAAATGTGCCCTTTATAAAATTATCTGATTATATTTAAAAGGACAAAAAATTAACTCTTCATCTTCTAGACTATAAAAATATGACTAAAACATTAAGAAACTTTTAATCAACTTCCATTAATTTAGTAGTCTTCTTTTTGATAATGAGTAAAATATAATCTTGGAAGTTTGTGTTAAAAAGAGGTGTGTGAGAAAGTATGTATATGCATGCATAATAACATAAAAATTAGACTTCTGTATAACAGTATTTCTTTGAGAGACAATTGAAAGAATAAATGGAGCCTGTTTTGTACTTGTCAGCTGCTGAGTGTACTAGGTATCTATCAAGACACATTCACTAATTTTAAAGTCAAATTGAAGAATCTTTTCAAATTACCATGAATTTTAAAAATCTATAGAAGTAGTTCTTCTGTATTTAGTCAAGCTAAAAAAAAGCACAAGATTCCTTGAGACACAGTATGAGAAACCATGATTCAATTAATAACCATTGATATTTTTCTGCAAAATGCTTTTTTATAAAATTGACCTATTTTGCTATTTTTATAAAATTAGCAGAATTTTCCCTATATATTTTATAGTTAATACACTTGGATTTTTTTATCTCTTTACTAGACAATTCTCCATATACATAAAATTTTAAAATGAGTAATACTGGCTCTTCAGATGCTGAGGGTACTTGTGAGCTCAGCTGCACTTCTGTTTAATTGGTTATTCCCAATTCTATTTTTTCCCCTATTAAAATATACAAATATGTAAGCCTGACTATTTTTTTTTTTTTTTTTTTGCGGTATGCGGGCCTCTCACTGTTGTGGCCTCCCCCGTTGCGGAGCACAGGCTCCGGACGCGCAGGCTCCGGACGCGCAGGCTCAGCGGCCATGGCTCACGGGCCCAGCCGCTCCGCGGCATATGGGATCCTCCCAGACCGGGGCACGAACCCGTATCCCCTGCATCGGCAGGCGGACTCTCAACCACTTGCGCCACCAGGGAGGCCCCTGACTATTTTTATAAGTAATTTTGGTTTCCATTCTCACTACTTCTACAAATACCATACAAGACAAAACTCACTAAATAGTCTTTCTTTATTGTGTTATTTTGAGTGCTTCCCCAAACTGAGATTCTATACAATTATAGGCTTTCCCATTTTTATTTTATTTCAGAAAAAAAGTAAGAATATGCCATTTACATTAGAATCAAATCCAAAAATTTCTAACTCAATTTGAGGTATTCCAAATCACAGTTCTAGAATTTCAAAATTTAATCCACATACAAGCTCTTCTCTGATTTAATTACTCAGTTACTAAACTGAGTAAACTAAACTTTATTTCCTACCTTGCTTTTGTTGAGATAAATGTTATTGTCCTTTGATTTACAAGCTTTATTTTAAATAACTTTTGGCAAGCTTTATTTTTAATAACTTTTGACAATTTGACAAGCTGAAGTTTTTGAAGCTTCATTTATTAAATAATTTTATTTTATTTATTTATTTATTTATTTTGCGGTACATGGGCCTCTCACTGCTGTGGTCTCTCCTGGTGCGGAGCACAGGCTCCGGACGCGCAGGCTCAGCAGCCATGGCTCACAGGCCCAGCCGCTCCGTGGCATGTGGGATCCTACCGGACAGGGACACGAACCCGACTCCCCTGCACCGGCAGGTGGACTCTCAACCACTGCGCCTCCAGGGAAGCCCTATTAAATAATTTGATAAAGTATTTCTCAGACCTGATTTTAACAAGATATAACACAATTTAGAAAACTCATTAACCCCCCCCAAAAAAGAAAGTTTAATAGCATTGTAGAAAACTTAGGTTGACTTACCAAGTAATCCTTTAAATGCACAAATATTTTTAAAATCAAATTGACTCATGATAGCAAATATAGAAATTGTATACTGTTAAATAGAATACTTAAAAAATTAAATATCAGTATTTTTAAAATGTTAGTTTGGTACTTCAACTGTGAAGACAAAAATAATTGTGAACTTATCAAGGACAACTAGTATTTCAATTAGTATAATATTGCCACATTTTTTTTAGTTGTAATAATACATTATGTATATAACACAACTAATTCCAAGTGCATTTATTTGTTACAAGTTTCTTAATGTGGTAGGAGCATTGCTTTTATTACAATAGCATGTGCCACCAAAGTTGATTTACTATGTTAAGCATCGATAACACTGATATAATTTAACATAAGTCTTCCTTACTAGTGGAGCCAACAAATTATGAGATATTACTGTAGATTTTGTACATTCACAAACATATTGGGAAACAATAATGAGAAAGATTAATTTAGGAGAGAAACCCTTTGATATAAACTATAGTCCTCTCTCTGCTTTCACTTCCAAATGACAGATCAGAAATCGAGTCTGTATAATTAAAACATTCATCTCAAGTTCAGCATTTTGAGTCCCCAAATTGCAGTTTCTCCTAAGAAAATACTTTCTCAGCAACTTTTTTCCTCATTATTTTCCCACCTTTAGCTCCTGCCCCATCAGATTAGATATTTTCCTTGATCTTCATATTATCATTTCTCTGAAGACCACCAACAACTCCTGAAAATGATTGACGCAAAAATTGACTTGAACAGGGACTTCCATAAAGCCCTTTGATGTGGGCAGAGGAGCATCTTCTGTCAGCTTCTAAAACTCTTGGGCAGCAACTGACTTGGATTTTCATGGTCTAAGATAAATATAAACATGTAATTGTCTAGGTCAAGAAAGTTATCTGCGTTTTATTCTGGTGAGTTAGAAGATTTAGCTATCCCATGTCTCAGGACACTGAAGTGGCACCAGAAGTTTAGGTAGGGGTTTGAGAACAGGGCAGTAGACTGTAGTCAGCTTTCAGTAGCCCCACGGTATCTGTAAGGAAGACATCTGAACTAGGTAATTGACATAAGAATATCCATGTAGTATGTAGTCTCCAGCCTAAAGAATAAAAATACCATGAGCTGGCATGTTGGGGCTCTTCACACTGAAAAGCCTGTTAAGATCAATTAATTTTGAGTGCAATTCCATGAGGGGTCAGTACTCTATTAAGATCCTGCAGACTCATTATTACTTTTCATCTTATTTATTCTTTGCCTTTCTTGTTTGTTGTTTCAATAATAAACCGAGTTTAAAGCAATCTTTAGTTGTAGTGGTCACTTGTGTGATCCTTAAATATAGACCACACTCTTATATGAATCTTCCAGGACTTATTATGCAGTTATGTCCTGATAAACTCATTGTAAGTTGAAAATATTGTAAGTCAAAAATACATGTAATACACCTAACCTGTCTTAAACGTGCTCAGAACGCTTATGTTAGCCTACAGCTAGGGAAACATCATCTAATACAAAGCCAATTTTATAATACTGTGCTGAATATCTCACATAATTTACTGAATACTGTACTGAAAGTGAAAAAAGAATGGTTGTATGGGTACAGAATGGTTGTAAGTGTATTGCTGTTTTACCCTCATGATCTTTGGATAACTGGGAGTTTCAGCTTGTTGCCAGTGCCCGACATCATGAGAGAGCATCTTATGCAAATCAGTAGTCCCCAAAGGATCAAAATTCAAAATATGAAGTACAGTTTCTACTGAATGCCTACTGGTTTCACACCATCATAAAGTCAAAAAATCTTAAGTTGAACCATTGTAGGTCATAAATATATATACTTGGCTCTTTTGATTATGACTTGAAGACTTTAAAGTCAGAAGAGATGCATTACTGAGGTTGTTAGACTTGTCTTTAGTAGCAGAATTATCTATTGCTGCTACTGAAGAGTGGAAAACATGTATACTGGAGTCATCCCCGTTTTAAATTCTTGTTGCTCTATTAACTGTATCTTTAGGTAATCCTCCCTGATCTTCTTCCTCACTAAGGGTTTAATTTTCTCCTCCTCAACTACAACTAATATCTTTAGCCCTTACTAAAATAAAGTTTTAAATATGAGATAAATACATATAGAATATTCATAAATCATAAGTGCACAGATAAATGAATTTCACAAAATGTAAGATGTGCCCAGATTACAAATAGAAAATTAGTAGAATTGCAGAAGTCCCCTTTTCTTCATCTCCCAGATATGTTTGCCCCAAATGCTATCAATTGCTCTTCTGACTTTTACCAGAAGAATACTTTGCCTGGTTATGAACATTATGTAAATAGATTCATGTATACACTTTCCTTTTACTGTATCCAGAAAAGGAGAAAATGTATGTAAATATAAATCATCCCACAAACATGTAAGCAGTTGAAAAGCATTATAACTAATGTAATTAAATGCAACAGGTTTTTCTGTGAAGTGATGGGATATTTGCATATTTGGGGATATTTAGTAACTCGTACAAACGAGATAAAAGGAGATGAAAATTCATGTGAGTTAATTTATTAGATAATCTTATATAAATGAGGCTTATAAGCACTTACTGTATTTTCATGTTTTTCTTTTAAATAAACCATCCATTATTAGATTTATTAACATTTTCCAAATGTATTACAGAACTTAGAAAGGAAGTGTGGGACTGTATATTACATATAGTTTTTCAAAAGACCTTTGTAAGACCTTTAGTTGTTAAAAAAATAGTTACAGAAGGTCTTATTTTGGAAATTATAAAGCAAAAAATCATGTATTGACATTGTAAATGACTTTTAAAGGGCAGAAAACTTAATATCCCTCTTAGAGTCTATAGTTCACATTAGAAAACATCAAGGAAATGACCAAGTGAACCTTGGTTCTCAAGGTCTCTTTGTTTGTTTTATATTTTCCCTTCTTCTTTCACATTATACTTGAGTTCAAACAATAAGTTTCATAGAGCAACATGATAGGGTACATATCCTCAATTTAATACATTTAGAAGTCATTACTAATAGTTTTTTCCTTGTTCTGAAAATGTTGAAATAACCTCAAAAGCTATGGGGTTATAAAGATGATTTATTTTTCTATTTCTCAATTTGTCTGATTATAAGGTGAGAACAATGCATCCCATCTACTCTGGTCTTTGGGATTTTAGGACTTAATGAGTGCAAAAAGTTTCTAAGGACTTTACAAGAAAGCAGGCATAAAAATAGTATTAATGGCATGTCTGCCAGATAGCAATGGGAAATGTGTGAAACATTATTTCCAAATATCAAAAAAGTCAAAACATACATTTTTATCAGCTTTTAGCACTACCTCTAAGATGATCAAAGACCCTTCTCTTTTGTGTAATAATCTTTGAAAGCTATTTAGCTCAATTTTTTTTAAAAAAATGCCTAAATAATGGAAAAAGGTTTGTAGCATTAAAATATAAAAGTTTAGGGCCTCCCTGGTGGTTCAGTGGTTGAGAGTCGGCCTGCCGGTGCAGGGGACACGAGTTCGTTCCCCGGTCTGGGAAGATCCCACATGCTGCAGAAGCGGCTGTGCCCATGAGCCATGGCTGCTGAGCCTGCGCGTCCAGAGCCTGTGCTCCGCAAAGGGAGAGGCCACGACAGTGAGAGACCCGCATACCGAAAAAATTTTAAAAATAAATAAATAAATAAATAAGTTTAATGCAGACCTATAGAAATAATGTCAGATAACACGGTAAATAATGCTTAAAAAAACCCCTGCAAAACTCTTTTTGACACAAGATGAAAATGGAATAGATATGTCTGTTATTTATAAAAACTGGTGTCATTTTAGAAGTAGGGAAAGTAGCTGGATAAGTACACAAATGGTCTTTTGTTCTATCTATATTCTTTAAGAAGAACTGTTACCTTCAAAATGGAAAGAACAAAAGAAAATGTACAGAGCATATCCCAGGTCAAGAAATCATGCTGCCCTGAATGAAAGACCTAAATAGAAATTTCTCCAAAGAAGATATACAGATGGCCAAAAAACACGTGAAAAAAATGCTCAACATCACTAACTCTTAGAGAAATGCAAACCAAAACTACAATGAGATATCACCTCACACTGGTCAGAATGGCTATCACCACAAAATCTACAAACAATAAATGCTGGAGAGGGTGTGGAGAAAAGGGAACTCTCTTGCACTATTGGTGGGAATGTAAATTGATACAACCACTATGGAGAAGAGTATGGAGTTTCCTTAAAAAACTAAAAATAGGACTACCCTATGACCCAGCGATCCCACTACTGGGCATATACCCTGAGAAAACCATAATTCAAAAAGTCGCAAGCACCCAATGTTCATTGCAGCACTACTTACAATAGCCAGGATATGGAAGCAACCTAAATGTTCATTGACAGAGGAATCATAAACAAGATGTGGTACGTGTATACAGTGGAATATTAGTCAGCCATAAAAAAGAATGAAATTGGGTCATTTGCAGAGACATGGATGGACTTATTAACTGTCATACAGAGTGAAGTAAGTCAGAGAGAGAAACACAAATATCGTATATTAACACATATATGTGGAATCTGAAAACATTTGTATAGATGATCTTATTTACAAAGCAGAAATAGAGACAAAGACATAGAGAACAAACGTATGGATACCAAGGGGGAAGGGGGGTGGTGGTATGAATTGGGATATTGGGATTGACATGTATACACTATATATATATATATTTTTTTTTTTGCAGTACACGGGCCTCTCACTGTTGTGGCCTCTCCCATTGTGTAGCATTGGCTCCGGACATGCAGGCTCAGCGGCCATGGCTCACGGGCCCAGCTGCTCCATGACATGTGGGATCTTCCCAGACTGGGGCACGAAACCATGTCCCCTGCATCGGCAGGCAGATTCTCAACCACTGCGCCACCAGGGAAGCCCTGTATACACTATTGATACTACGTATAAAGTAGACAACTAATGAGAACCTACTGTATAGCATAGGGAACTCTACTCAATGCTCTGTGGTGAGCTAAATGGGAAGGAAATCCAAAAAATAGGGGATATATGGATACACAGAGCTGATTCACTTTACTGTACAGTAGAAACTAATACAACATTGTAAAGCAACTATACTCCAATAATTAAAAAAAAAATCTATATAGGTCTGAGGGAGTAACAGGAACCATTGATGATTCCCTCCAAACCAGCTCTGATACTCTTTAGGCAATAATGGGCAAAGAAAGACTTCTTTGAAAACTGCAAATAAGCAAATGCTCCAAACTGCAAAGAAGAATACTCTGATTTTTTTTTAGATAGAATACCAAGAGGGTGAATTTTAATTTCTTGTAAAAGAATTAAACTCTTAAGAAGTTATAGGCCTTTTTGGAATTGGAATATATCCTAGAGTCCACCTGTCTCAACATAATTATTTACAGATTATAAAATCAAAGTGCAGAAATTTTAATGATTTTCTACAGTCTTTGCCAAATGACACTACGTTTTGTACTGGAAAATTGAGCAAGCCATGTAACTTCCCCTTGTCTCAGTTTCTTCATCTATAAAATGGAATTAAACATGACTGATGCTAAAAATAAATAAATAAATAAACAAGGCTGATGCTTAAAATATCCAGCCCCAACTCCGAAATTTATGCATCCCAGGCCAAAATTTTAGATTCTCTTTACACCTGTAATAACTAATCCTGTATGTATCTATATGACTTAAGTATCATTCATCTGTTTACTATGTCATTTTCACTTTTGTATATGCACATAGAGAAAACCATATAGAGAGTGTGGATTTGTTCTGTAGCCCACATTCTCTTTTTATGACTTTTGACATGGAAACACAAAGCCTTTCATGCTTCTTTTCCCTGGAGCAATGATAACCCCAAGGCCCTTTTGTCTTTCCATTCAATACTTATTTTACTAAAGTTTCCTCTTCCTCTAAAATCTGCCCAGTCCCTTCCCAATTCTCTTTGCTTGAACTTTTATTTCTTGTTTTACTCCTCTGGTGGTCTTGACATCATTCTTCAAAACACTTTGCTAAAGAAGTTGCAAGTAGCTGCCATTAACGTTTATTATACTTAAACAGGGTGTCTGACAGCAATGCTAGCTGATTTTCTCACTGGGTTCCTGAAAACGCCTGAGATCTACTACTAAACAACCTTGCATCTCATAAGAATAGAAGATGTGGTAGTAATTGACAGGGGGTGGGGAGGGAGGTTTGGGAGGTAGGAAGACACTAGAGCAGTGAATTTTTAACCATAGAATCACCAGGTGATCTTTAATAAAATAAGTGAACAAGCCACTACCCATACCAATTAAATCAGAATATCTGGAGATGGAGCCCTGGTATCCATATCTTTCAAGAGCTCTGCAGAAGATTCCACTATGCAGTCAAGATCAAGAACTACTGTTTATATTGTATAGAGTACAGTATCTTTATCGCAAGCCCAGGATGTCTGGAGGCAAGTGTAAAAGCATCAGTGATGTAGCTGGTATAACTGTACTTTTCAAAGTATACTGTACTGTAAGATTAAAAATGTTTTCTTTAAAAAAATAAAAGCTACTGTTTAGAACAAATATCCCTTAAGATTTTTTAGCTCCTTCAAGGCAGGAAGGGTTAGAAACAGTCTCTCCAGGACTTGGTGGAAGTCACTGTTACATATAAGGAGATGCCGGCCAAATAAGAGGAAAATCACAGCCATCCGATTAGAGTCTACCAGTAGCTCAGCTCATACGCAAGCAATAGTAACAGCCGATTTACAAAGCACTGGATTGAAAAGGAAGACAATTTCTTTCCAGCAAGCAAACCAGCAGGAATGATCTCTTACTTCTAACATTTTAACTCCCTTTTAAGTTAGGCAGGAAATCTCAAAAATAAATCATAATTGAAAATAAAAATCAAACATGAGATACAGCACACTGCCTGAACAACGTTGCTAGTCTTTAAGAATTGTGACAAGACAATGTACTTTTTGTGATTAGAATATTATATTGTAAAATCAAAATGCTAGAGTGGCTTTTCATTTAGTTGCTTCCCCAAATAAGTTACCATTTTCTGTTTATAAATAAATATCTCTTCTCCATTACTTCAGAGAGTTTTATTGGATAGAACTACTCTGGATAGTAATGATTACTTTAAGTATCCCCAGTGGGTCTCCAAGTGAGCATTAATTATGTCACACAATCTATATTATAAGCCCAACTAGTTGGAACACGACAGGTGAAAATATATCCACAGATTTTGTGTGATGATTTAATAAACCAATAGGTAAAGTTAATTTTGTTTAAATAGCTTCTTTCTGGAGAATTTTTTGTTTACTTAATTGCTGACCATTTCTGACTGGTTTTCTCAAGTCCTTTTTGGAAAACCTCCAATAAATATCATGTATTTATTCAAATACAACAAGAAAACTGCATCATCTTCACTGAAAAGTGGGCTACTGAACTGAAAAGGACATATACATAGCTCTCACTTGACCAACTTTTCATTTAATAAAATTCAGAACATTCATGCTCACAAAGCTCTTTTAAGTATGGGCTGTCGGCAGGAGCATGGAAAGAGTTTTACTTAACAGAACCATATATTTTGAAATATTTGCTAAAATATGTTTCTCTGTGCATTGAAACATCTTTGGAAACACTTGTCTCTGTTAAGCTTCAAACCTTTATTGCTGCCGTACAGACCTCCCCCTATTCCATTGTAGTCTCTGTTGAAGCTTATAGAATTGTAAGAAATTATAAATCACATACATCTTGAAACAGATAATTTGATATTATTCAGTGATCTCATCTTTATTGCTTTACATCATAACCTATTTTCATCCGCATCTAATCTTAAGCAGCTGGAAGTTTTTAAACTATCTCTTTTACTATGTATTTTTGAAATATATATAAAGCATTAGATAGAGCTCAGTATAAAATATTGTTGTCTAGAAACAAGAGGGCAATATTTGTGAGAAAATAAGCTTTTAAACCACTTCACTTTTAGTTATACAATGTGGGAGACTGGAGCAAATGAGTAATAAAAGACAAAACAATTGAGTCTCTTAGGGTACTAAATTAAGAATTTATAGTCTGTAACCTCATTCAATTTTCTATTATTGCAGATCTTAAACAATTATGAACACAGATGACATAGCAATTTTCGTTTATAAATCTGCAAGGGTGATAAATATGCAAAATTCAGTTTGATAGTAACATTAATTTGTCTAATGTTCTCAAAACAAAGAAAAATAATGATATTTAAAGACAGCAACATTTTGAACAAACGAAACTGGTTAGAAGAGCTAATATGATATATTTTTATTTTAGAACAGATGGGGCATTTACTACTTTAAAACAGTAACTGCAGACAACATTCACATAAATAAACATTACAAATGCTTTGAGAAATAGGTGATGCTTCTGGAGTTAAAATATAAATAACTATAAAACAAAAGGGATTAGAATTTAATATTTTTGCAATGATACATAGTAAAAATGGCTTCGTGTAATGGGTGAGCCAATGTTTCCCTTAGCAAAAGAACTTCAGTGTTGCTATGCTTCTTAAAGAATCAGGCTTGAAATCTATATGAATTATATCTACCTAAATTAAATCAGAATAATGGACTGGAGTAACATATCTACATTATGTAACACAGCAATGATTGCAGAGGTAGATTTTCTGTTCTATGCAGTGTGTTCTTTTTTTATCCTACCAATAAAAAAAAAAAAACATCAGCTTCAGCTAATATACTGCATCAACTTGTTGGCTTAAGGAATCAGAGAAATTTGGGGAAAATAATTAGTTCCCTGAAATAGATTAATCTACTAGTCTTTAGTTGTTTTTTTCAGTTTTGATTTTATCCAGAAGTAAGATGCCTTTTACTTTTTAATGGAACCTCTATTTGAACAAAACCCAAGCACTGTTTGTGTTAAGATATGTTCTTCTGTCTAATATGTTCGATTATATTCTTCATATGGGAAATCATATTAAAAGAAAATATATTACTCTCGTTAGTATATGCTACTAAGGAATAAATATAGGTTAAAAAGGTAATAAAGTCATGAATATTTCAGTGTATTTTTATGGTATTCCTTTGGTGAATAATTATGACTTAATTATTGACTTAATTATAATGACTTAACAGACAGATTTTTTCCCCAGTGTTTGATATGTTTGACATGTATTTATTTCTGAGGACGTCAATGGAATATAAAGCAAAATCTTAAATATAAGAAATGAAATACCTAAAATAAAAGGAAGACATTTTATTGTTCATGTTGGAATTGAATTGGAATAATTAGAATGTTTTTGTACAAATTTGCACTATCTTAAAACTGAGATTCAATTCATTTTTCCAATTTAAAGAATGGATAGTAGATTAAAACTTAGAATCTATACTATTAAACACACTCCTCTACATATTAGATGCATCTTAATTTTAAAGAGTAATAATTTAGAACACCAAATATTTTAAGGGTGGTAAGTACATATACAAAATCAAATATTTTAATATTTATCTAGTTAATAATTTATTATTTTATACAAATAAGTAATCAATAAGGTTAGTGACATTGATGAATTTAATCTTATTTTGAATCATACTATTTAGTAAATCAAATATTATGGTCATTTTATAGAATATAGCATATTAAAAAAGCTATGTTAGATATATCCCTTTTACTACAAAAAGTTATTTTAATCATTAAATAACTTTTAAAATGGAGGCAAAAATATTGGTAAATTGAGGTTTCTACATAAAATGCCTCATTTTTTTAGTATCCAATTCAGTTCACAAATAAGCCATTATTCTGCCTAAAGAGACAAAAAAATAAAAAGTCTTTATAAATTAGCTTGTAAGTTTCTATTAGGAAATATAGGCTCTGAACTTTCTCAAGGAGAAATGTTCTTAGCCTGGAAACTTCACCTTCTACAAACAGGGTATTAAATTTTAGTTCATAGAACAGAAACCCCCAAACTTATTTTCAAAGCCTGCAAAGAAAGATAAGGCAAGGTCAGCTCTGTAACTCTCTAGTCCTAATATATATATATATATATATATATATATTTTTTTTTTTTTTGCAGTACGCGGGCCTCTCAGTGCTGTGGCCTCTCCCTGTTGTGGTCTCTCCCATTGTGGAGCACAGGCTTTGGATGCACAGGCCCAGCGGCCATGGCTCACGGGCCCAGCCGCTCCGCGGCATGTGGGATCCTCCCGGACCGGGGCACGAACCCGCGTCCCCTGCATCAGCAGGCGGACTCTCAACCACTGCGCCACCAGGGAAGCCCCCTAATATATTTAAAGCAGTCTCTGTAATATTTTAAACTTAGCTTAGATAACAAATGTTCTCCTATCCCAAGAATGGAATCCAAGGTATGTGTGTAAGAGAAAGAAAAATGGAATAATACACTAGAACATGCTTTGCTTCATTTATATTATTGTATTTCTATATACATCAGTATAAAAACATATTCCAATGACTTATACTTTAAAAATTCAATAATTCAAAACTATATTTTAAATAGAGTGCAAGTACAACATTTAGGTAATGAGATTTTTAAAGTTTAAATTTAAGTGTAGTATATAATTAGGAAGAGAGTATATTAAATGTCAGGTTTTTCATATTATTTTTGAAAGATATTTTTAGGCCTTCATCTTTCATGTCAGTAAAGACATGACTCTGAGTTCTTCATTAGGATTTACAGTTTGTTTGTTTTTTTTAACATCTTTATTGGAGTATAATTGCTTTGCAATGGTGTGTTAATTTCTACTTTATAACAAAGTGAATCAGCTATACATATACATATACATATATCCCCATATCCCCCCCTCTTGTGTCTCCCTCCCAACCTTCCTATCCCACCCATCTAGGTGGTCACAAAGCACCGAGCTAATCTCCCTGTGCTATGTGGCTGCTTTCCACTAGTTATCTATTTTACATTTGGTAATGCATATATGTCAATGCCACTCTCTCACTTCATCCCAGCTTACCCTTCACCCCTCCCCGTGTCATCAAGTCCATTCTCTAAGTCTGCGTCTTTATTCCTGTCCTGCCCCTAGGTTCTTCAGAACCTTTTTTTTTTTTTTTTTAAGATTCTATATATATGTGTTAGCATACAGTATTTGTTTTCCTCTTTCTGACTTACTTCACTCTGTATGACAGACTCTAGGTCCACCCAGGATTTACACTTTTGGACCAAATCATCTCTGTAGGGTTTTCTCTTTTATTTTCTCTACAAGTTAGTATGATTTTTTATTTTCTCTACAAGTTAGTATGATTCTCTGCACATATTGGGGACACAGCATATCTAACCTGTCCAACTATACACAAACAAAGATATATACATATAAGCATTATACACAGACACATATACATATACATGTAGACACAGTCATATATATATATATATATATATATATATGGCATTTAAAACTCAGTGTAAAATATATAAATATATTTTCTATTTTTTCATATAAATCATTGTGTATTTTCAGGTTAGCTATGTTAAGTTTCATTTCACTCTTACATCTTTACAATGCTCTAGGAATAAGCCATTCCATTCTTGATATCCAAAACAGACAGACAGTTTAGTGGATTAAAATCGCTATCTGTGAAATTCTGTTTTCCAGGTATCCTCTCTATTTACTTTTGAATATTTAGAAAGCTGCTGCTGTACTCCTAAGTCTGTGTACTTGACTGAGAATCATTCAAGGCCATTCAAAGCAAAAGGGAATTTACAATACTGAATTTATCATGCAAGACTTCAGTGTTTAAAGAAAAAATAAAAAAATGATACAAGCCTATCTCAACTAGAATATTGACTCTAAGAATTTCTCTTTATAAATTTGTTCACTGGCAATATGCTCTGAAATATTTCTTCCTGAATCCTGTTTACTTTATTCTTCAAAAAGAGCCTAAGTATTTTTGAAGGAAAAAAAACCTATATATGTACTAAATTCTAGTGAAAAATCCTAATCTTTTTTAAAGATATGGAATTAGTATCTTCAAGCTCCTACTTTAATATATGGTTCCTGTAGGCTAGCTGTAGCAATAGTAATCATAGTAGTAGTATCTCGGTGTTCTTGAATGAAAAAGTATTATCCACAATACTTTTTAGATTATCATCAAAAATATTTTAATGATTTAGACTTTCAAAAACTCAAAAATTTCCTTTTCATAATTTTTTTGAAGAATTCTATTAAACACTTTTTTTATGAACAAATAGCAAGTTTTTAGATTCTTACATTTTTTAGGTAATTATAATATCATAAAATAATACTTATAAAACTGGAATCCATAATAATTTTCAAAATACCATAAAAGGAATATTATTATGTGAAGTAATTTTGAAATTAAGGCAGATTAGTATTTTTTGGTAAATATAATGTAGAATATTAAAACAAAAGATCCTCTTAATATAGGTTTTGTTTCTTTAATTTCTTAGAAACGTAGCGATGGGAAATGTTTTCTTTTTCTCTTAACAATACAATAGTGCAATAACTATTGACAGTTCATTTTAGGATCTGAGAGTCAATAGGGAGTATTAGGGACTTTGCTGATTACAAAACTAATGACTAGAGTAATCATATCTTCCATTTCTCTGAGACAATTTTGGCTTCTACCTGATCATGAGGCATGCAATTTAATGGGAGACCTTTCATTCCCCAAATTGTATCACTTTGGCTGTTGATTTATATGGTGATTCATTCAAATCTGACATATCTAAAGTGTTCATTTCATGACATATGAACTTGATATTGCCAGATATTCTAATTTTTGAAAAATGTAAGTTTGCATCTTTATGTTATCAACTAATTTTAAAGTACTGACAATTTATTCAAATACCCTAAAAACGTAAGTAAGCTACTATTATGCAGACCAACAAGACAAAATCTATTTGATCTGGGTCCACTACTGACAGACACTCATCTGCTCTGAACAAGAATACAAGGAGGGTTTCTCACTGATCATTGGAAAGAGAATTCTCATGTTTGCGTTTGTCTTTTTTTATACCTAATGCTGATCAGAATGTCATAATGAAGCCTTTAAAAATATTTCCAGATAAGAGTATAAAATAGCTTGTACTCAACTCCTATTTGTCTGTTGACCAGAAATAGAGATTTTAACTGTATGTTCTTAAGATGATTTGGCTAAAGTGTAAATTTATTAATAGTGGTCTTCCTCTAGGCTATCTTGTCTCAGTTCACTTACTCAAATATGCATATAGTATATGCTACTTTGTTCTTTTCTAAATAATAATGACTGAAAATTATATTTATCTCAAGATGGTATTAAAAGATGAGTTTTAAATAAAGATGAGAAAAGATGAAGAGAGTAGTTGACATCCATGAATATGGAATTGGAGAAAACTG
This sequence comes from Mesoplodon densirostris, assembly GCF_025265405.1. NCBI lineage: Eukaryota > Metazoa > Chordata > Mammalia > Artiodactyla > Ziphiidae > Mesoplodon > Mesoplodon densirostris. The sequence continues at coordinate 97,038,651 of NC_082661.1, forward strand.
GGTTCACAAGCCACTTTTGCCTCCCTATTCCTTGAACAAGCTTGTTAAACCTAACTTTGAGAGTGTTTAATGAAATAAAAGAAATGGCATCTGTAAAATATTTTATCACAATAATATTATTCTTTAGGCTTTAAAGTCAAACACAACTGGCTTCAAAACCTTGGTTCTTTGTCTACCATGTACCAACTGTATAAATCTGGAGAAATTAGATAAACTTTCAATAATCAGTTTCTTCATAAATAATACAGATAATCAAGCCAAATTTTCAAGATTATAAAGTTTTAAACAGTGTATCTGTATCTAACTGTCTGCCTGTCTATCTATTGATCTATCTATCTATCCTTTTGCAAAGTAAAGTCTCAAAAATGATAAGAGGAAAGAGGTGTTCCTGATGGATGATATGTATTTTAAAAGATATTGATATTGAAGGACTGTTTTAATGACCAGGAAACTCATCTATATCTTTTATGTATTCTGTTGTTGTGGCTGTTATTTTCAATTTCTCCTGTCTATTCAGTAGTACATATTTTGAACACAGTATACAGTTAGTAATCAGATGTATTTTCTTTGTGTGTGTTTCAGAAACAATTATCAAATATTTTTAAAAATAAAATAGGAAATAGTTATTTACACACTCAGAGAGAGATCAGAGTCTATCTAGTATCTAGAATTATTGATTCCCAGAGGTTAAAAAAGGTAACATCTGTTGAAGAATAAAGTAGTTACTTCATTTATTCCAATAAGTTCCAAGGTAAAGAATGAAGAAAATGAAAGGAAACACCTCTCCATGTGTTATATTAGAGATTCTCTAATTAAAGAAAAATGTTCTCTTTATCCGGAAAAGACGAAAACTAATTTGAAAAGATACATGCATCCCAGTGTTCACAGAAGAATTATTTACAATAGCCAAGACATGGAAGCAACCTAAAGTCCATCGGCTGATGAGTGAATAAAGAAGATGTGGTAGGTAGATACAATGTTACTTAGCCATAAAAAGAATTAAATAATGCCATTTGCAGCAATATGGATGGACCTAGAGATTATCATACTAAGTGAAAGACAGAAATCATATGATATCACTTATATATGGAATCTAAAATACGATACAAATGAACTTATTTACAAATCAGAAATAGACTCACAGACATAGAAAACAAACTTATGGGAACCAAAGGGGAAAGTCTGGACGTGGGGGGTTAATAGGGAATTTGGGATTAAAAGATACACACTACTATATATAAAACAGATAATCAACAAGGACATACTGTATAGCACAGGGAACTATATTCAGTATCTTGTAGTAACCTATAATGGAAAAGAATCTGAAAAAGAATGTGTGTGTGTATATAACTGAATCACTTTGTTGTACACCTGAAACATTGTAAATCAACTGTACTTCAACTTAAAAAAGAAACATTTTCCCTCAATATGATTTATGCTCTTCTGTTGCCTTGCCACTATGCCATTCATTTACTGTATCTTCTTCGATGATTTGCATGGCTTACTAGGAAAACCTCAAGAGTTAAAGATATGCTGCTTTTACACATGGAGGTTAGGGGTGGGGTGAGGAGGCACTTCACATTGAACAAAGGAAATTTAACAGATAGAATTTGCCCACACTTGTTTCCATAGATATCTAACAGCAGGATGTTCTGTGTAATGGGAAGTTAATCAATAGGCATCGCTGACTTTCAGAAGGTAACACTTGGCTACAGCCCAGGCTGAATAGGGTTGGAATCATGGGGAAACATGTGGGGAAGAGAAATGGACCCAGAAATTAATTCAATTCCTTATGGGTTTGTAGGCAGTTCTCATGAAAGGATGGTAGAGGATTGAAGAATGGCAGATGTCTGAACCCTAAAACAAGGGAGAGGATGTTAGGAACCTTGAGAAAATATCCTTATAACATGTTTTCATTTGCAATTTTGGGTTAAGTGAGCAAATTTTAAGATACCTTCTCCCCCTACAAATGTACACAGGCACACATCTTATGGGAAAACAATAAGCTGTATATTTGTTCAGGCTGGGGCATACTTCTTTCCTATATGCTCCCTGACAACAGAGAAGATGGTGAGTAGTACTGTTGCAAACAGCAGCTCACAACACAGCCACAAACTAACAGGAAAAAGCACCTTACACCCTCCAGAGTAAAGAATTGTAAAGAAACCATAATACTTAACCCTATAATTTAGAGTAAGTGCCTTCTGAAAGGGATGTGGCAGACATCTTGGTATCACACAGAGTAAGTAAGACAAATTATCAAATTTGGTTCAATTTAATTCACATATAATATAAATTTAATAGACTGTAAGAAAGGATTGTGCTAGTAGTTGGCCATAAAATATTTTCACTTATAATCCAATAAACCCTGGATAAGTCTTTCCAAATGTGATTCATTCAGTTAGCAAATATATCAGAAAGAGTAACAATAACTATTTAGAAATATTCCTGTTTTGAAAAACTTCTTAACAAACATAAAAGTAAGTAAACTAGCCAGGCATTTTGCAAAGCACTTTATATTCACTAATACATTTAATCTCCTTACAAACTTAAGAAGAAGGTACAGTACACTGGGATTTATGAATGATAAAACTTCCTTTAAAGAAGACAGAAAAGTGAGATGCAGAGATTATATAATTGTATGATGTTCTCAAACAGCATAGCTAGAAATCCAAATGGACATAGAAATTGAATGAAGTCAATGTACTTACTTTATGTTCTGCTTCTGTTTTTCTCTTGCTTCTGTAATAGACAAAATAAGACCTTAATGAAAACAAAATTTTAAATGTGAATCCTGATTGTTGCTCTTATGTTTTATTTAAAATTGTAGCTATTCAAATTATTTGACATATCAATCTAGACATATGGGTAACGTTTGCACAACTCACAGATCAGCCAGCTAAAAATATATTAGAAAGCAGATGAGGAAATGCTATTCTAGGTTTTATAACTGAATTATCTCAAATTTAACGCCCTTACATAGTTAGTTTAGTCACTTATAGACAAACTCTTATCAAACTCAACAAGACATATCAGAGGCGATTATATTTATATCATCTGAAATAATACTTGCCTTTGTGGAATTATTTCATAGACCGCCAAATGAATGTACAAAATTAAGAGTAGAATTCTCCTTTTTTGAGCTCAGCTGGCCAAATAAACAAATATCGGAACAAAAAATTGTTGGATTTCATCAAAACAAATGGCAAGAGTAATGTAACTTGAGAATTTTTGTTTTACCATCAGTTCTAGTATTGACTGTAAGGAAAATTACACCCTGTTGGATATAGATTATTTTCAGAGTTTTGCCAAAATCCTTTAAGATTCCCTAGTGTGCTCCAGTTTTGTTAAAGAATAAACTAAATGCAAGGTGGATTTTAGATAAAAGTTACTTCCTAGTGTGAAAATTGTCACTCTTTTCTAATAAAATTTACCAACAGCCCAATGATGAATAGATAATGTTTGAGAATGAATGACATCATTATTTTTTGAGGGTGGCAGGTTGAAATCATACCCTAAACTAATAAGACAGTTTACAAAAGTCAGCAATGGATAGTCTACGATATTCAATTTCCCTTTATCCTGTGAAAACAAACAACTAAAATGATCAAACAGAAAGTTTTGGTGTTACCGAAACTATTACCGAATAACAAAAACCAGATGGATATAATGTTCAAGTGGTGACATTTCAAGATCTAAAGTAACTTCAAGATCACCCTCAAACAACATTTAATATGATTCATATGTTAAGCATGATATTACTTCATTCTATTATTTAAAACAAAACCTCACAAACTGTACTTGGTATTGTAGGTCATTTTCATTCCATAAGGCAGAACATTGTATTCCACATTCATCCTAGGTGAATCAATGTGCAATGTTCATATATTTGAGATGTTGAATATGCACAGTATATGTTTATTAGCTTTCCAATATCACTTTAATGTTTGTGGTGTCTAAGAGTACAGAGTACAGTGTTTCCTGTCATTGAGTATCTTCACTCACTGGCTAAAAGACTCCTTGTTAGGTACATTTCAACTTTCTTCTTTCAAGCATGTGACACTATGATTCTATGAACTTAAATCACCAGCCTAGCCCATGAAGGTGACAGAGGCTCAGTTAAGCGTATAATAGACATTCAGTATGTCTATATGTATGTATGTATAGACATACAGTTTCTGTGTATGACACAGGATGTTAAATTATTTTTCCTATTGACTCACAATTTCAGCTAAAGTACAAATGTTGCAGTCAAGCCTTTTCTTATACTAGCACAAACATTTATTTGAGGGAGTAGAATATATCAGATTTGGAAGTCATTGCTCTTGGGAAAAAGAACAGAACATGGTAAGGGAGCACTTAGGAGAGCTTGACATATGTCCTCTGGAATTCGAGGCATATATGAACATACAGACTGATGTCTGTACTACAGCTGTGCCACAACTCTGTGTATGGAAATGTGGATAGAACTATTGTTAAGGGCAGGATGAGGGGAAAGAGCTTACAGAACTCACACATTTTGTCATAGCAAGAGTTTTTCTCTTTCGTGTTGGTCCACTTTCTAGCTCCAGCAATTTTTTAACTTCCAGAACAGAAACCCAAGAGCAGAATCCTCCACAGGAGCCAGTTCAGGTGTAGGAAAACCTGAACTGTAATTGACAAATTGTCAGAGGCTTGGTATGAACAACTCTGAGAGTTAAAACTCCAAGGGGTAACAGTCATCAATAAGCTCCCACACTTTTGTGAGTTTTACCTTCCAGGTTCTCACAATGAATACTGGAGAAAAATCCCCTTATGCTTCTAGCAGGTGGAAGGAAAAGGAAACAATCTGAAATATGCCAGAGCATTCTGTGCTTAAAAAGACAGGTCCTCAGGAAAAACTATTTTGGCAGAATAACTTAATGGGGTTTTAACAGAGGCTAACCTACCTGAAAGAAGGGAATTCTCCAACTCCAGCACCCTCTAGCCATCAGTGTCTCATTGGTGTTAGGGGGAGCACTGATGAGGTTCACAGTGCAGGGGCACAGACTCACCAAAGATAATGACAGAACTATATAAAGCACTTTTCTTTCTGCACACAACTTACCACCATATTATTGAAAGGCTATTTACCATTTTTTTTAATGTGGCACATTATGACTGCCTACAACAACAAAATATTATACATAGAAATTTAAAAATATTTTGAACTAAATGAAAATAAATAGACAACTTATCAAAATCTGTGGTATACATTGAAAGCATTGCTTAGAGTGAAATTAATAGCATTGAATTCATACATTACAAAAAATCTAAAATCAGTCATCTAAATTTCCAGACCAGCAAAAGTAGACTGAATTAAGTTCAAATAAACAGAAGAAGAAAAAAATAAGTTATATAAGTCAATAAAGTGGAAAACAGGAAGAAAAAAAATCAAAAGCTGGTTCCTTGAAATTATCAATAAAATCAACAAGACTCTATCCAAGCTGACCAAGAGAAAAAGACAGAAGACCCAAATAACCAATATCAGGAATGAAAGAGGAGACATAATTACAGATATTAAAGACATTTAAAGGATAATAAAGAAACAAGATGGAAAACACTATGCCCACAAATTTGATGACCTAGATGAACTGGGCCAATTCCTTGAAAGACCAATCTGCTAAAATTCAAACAAGAAGAAATAGGTAATCTGAATAGTCTTATGTCTATTAAAGAAACAGAATCAATGGTTAACAATCTTCCAAATCAAAAAATACTCAGTCCAGATGGATTCACTGTTGAATTCTACCAAACATTTAAGAAAAAAATTACCAATTATCTACAATCTTTTTCAAAGGAAATAATTTCTAACTCATACTATGAGGCCAGAATTATCTTAATACCAAAAATAGATGAAGACATTACCCAAAAGAAGAAAACTACTGTCCAATATCATTTATGAACATACCACAAAAATTCTAAACAAAATTCAGCTAATAGAATCCAACAATATATAAAAAGAATTATACATCATGAACAAGTGAGATTTATCCCAGGTATGCAAGGCTGGTTCAACATTTGGAAATCAATTAATAGAGCCCATCACATCAAGAGGTTAAAAAAGAAAAATGACATGATCATATCTATAGATATGATACAGAAAAAGAATTTGCAAAATCCAACACTAATTCATGATCAAAATTCTCAGCAAACTAGGGATAGAGAGCAAATTCCTCACCTTGATAAAGGACATCTACAAAAAATCCTACAGCTAATATTATACTTAATGGAGAGGAACTTGAAGCTTTCTTACTAAGATCAGGAATAAGGAAAACATGTTACCTCTTACACTGCTATTCAACATCATATTGAAAGTGTTAACTAATGCAGTCAGATAAGAAAAGGAAATTAAAAGTATACAGATGGAGAAGGAAGAAATAAAACTCTCTTTGTTCACAGATGACACGATTGTCTATATAGAAAATTTAAAAGAATCAAAAAAAAAAACCTCCTGTAATTAATAAATAATTATATACAAGGTTACAGGATACAAGGTTAACATACAAAATTCAAATGCTTTCCTATATACCAGTAATGACTAAATGGAATTTGATATTAAAACACAATACCATTCATATCAGCATACCAAATATGAAATACTTAGGTATAATTCTAACAAAGAATGTACAAAGGCTATATGAGGCAAACTACCAAATTCTGATGAGAGATATCAAAGAAGAACTAAATCACAGCAAGTTGCATAATGGATATTGACAAACTGATTTTAGTTTATATTGGAGGCAAAAGACACAAAATAACCAACTCATAACTGAAGGAGAAGAATAATGTCAGAAGACAGATACTACCCAACTTCGAGACTTACTATAAAGTAGTGTTAATCAAGATAATGTAGTATTGGTGAATGAACAGACAAATAGAACAATGAAATAGATTAGAGAACCCAGTATTAGACCCACATAAAAATAGTCATCTGTTCTTTGATAAAATGGCAGAAATACTATAATGGAGCAAAAATAGTCTTTCAACAAATGGTGCTGGGACAACTGGATATTAACATGCAAAAATGATTCTAGACACTGACATTACATTCTTTATGAAAATTAAATCACAAAACTAAATGTAAAACACAAATCTATAAAGCTCTTAGAAGATAACAGGAAAAAGTCTAGATGACCTTGGGTATGGTGATGATTTTTAGATACAACACCAAATACATGATCCATAATAGAAAGAATTGATAAGCTTGACTCCTTAAAATTAAATACCTCTGCTCTGTGAAAGAAAATGTCAAGAAAATAAAAAGACAAAAAATATCTGCAAAAGACATAACTGATAAAGTGCTGTCATCCAATATATACAAAAATATTCTTGAAATTCAACAATAAACAAATGAACAACTCAATTAAAAATGGGTCAAAAACCTCAACAGACACCTCACCAGCAATGATATACAGATGGTAAATAAACATATGAAAAGATGCTCCACATAATAAGTCATCAGGGAAATACAAAATTAAAAAAAACAGTGAGACACCACTATACTATTAGAATGGCCAAAACCCAGAACATTGACGACATCAAATGCTGACAAAGATGTGGAGCAGCAGAAACTCTTATTCATTGCTGATGGGAAGCAAAATGATACAGCTACTTTGGAAGACAGTTTGGCAGTTTCTTATAAAACCACACATATTCACCACATGATCCAGGAATTGCCCTCCTTGGAATTTACCCAAGGAGGTGAAAACTTATATTCACAAGTAAACCTGCACACAAGTATGTATAGCAGCTTTACTCATAACTGTCAAAACTTGCAAAAAAACAAGAATGTCCTTCAGTTGGTGAATTTATAAATAAACTGTGGTACGTCCAGACAATGGATGATTATTTGGCACTAAAAGGAATGAGCTATCAAGACATGAAAAGACATGGAGGAGACTTAAATGCATATCCTTAGGTGAAAGAAGCCAGTATAAAAAGCTATGTATTACATTATTCCAAGCAAATGACATTCTGGAAAGGGCAAAATTATAGAGAGTAATAAAATTAATGGTTCCCAGGGTCTGAGGGGAGAGAGGGATGAATAGGTAGAGCACAGAGGTTTTTTTAGGATGTTGAAACTACTCTGAATGGTACTAGAATGGTGAGTGTCATTATATATTTGCCATAACTCATCACAAATTATAGAAGGTACAAAACACCAAGAATGAATCTTAATGTAAACTATGGACTTTGGATGATAATGATGTCAATGTAGGTGTACTGCTCATATCAAATGTACCACCCTGGTGTGGACTGTTGATAATGGGGGAGGTTGTGGGTATGTGGGGACATGGGATATATGGAAACTCTGTACCTTCCTCTCAACTTTTTTGTGAAAAGTTGGTTTTAGAACCTAAACTGGTTCTAAAAAATACAGTTTACTAATAAAGGAAAAAATGTATGGGAAAACAGATAAGCAATGTGCAGAAGCTGCTGTGAGAATTGAAAATGTTAAAGCTACTTTACAAAACTAGTAATTTCTAATAAAGTTCTACAGATTCAATGCAATCCCTATCAAAATACCAATGGCAGTTTTCACAGTACTAGAACAAATAATTTTTAAATTTATATGGAAACACAAAAGACCCTGAATAGTTAAAACAATCTTGAGAAAGAAGAACACAGCTAGAGGAATCACACTCCATGACTTGAGCCCATACTACAAAGCTTCAGTATTTAAAACAGTATGGTACTGGCATAAAAACAGACACACAGATCAATGGAGCAGAATAGAGAGCCCAGAAATAAACCCATGCAGTTTTGGTCAATTAATCTATGACAAAGGAGGCAAGAATATACAATGGGGAAAAAACAGTCTCTTCAGTGAGTGGTGTTGGAAAAACCAGACAACTGCATGTAAAAAGATGAAATTAGAATGTTTGCTATACAAAGAAAACCTGACCAAATGGATTAAGGACCTAAATGTAAGACTGCATACCATAAAACTAGTAAACAAAAACACAGGCAAACCACTCTGACATAAATTGCAACTATATTTTTTGGATCCATCTCCTAAAACAAAGGAAATAAAACCCAAAATAAACAAATGGGGCCTAATTAAACTTAAAAGCTTTTGCACAGCAAAGGAAACTATTGACAAAATGAAAAGACAACCTACTAAATGGTAGAAAATATTTGCAAATGATATGATTGATAAGGGGTTAATATCCAAATACAGAAACAGCTCATACAACTCAACATCAAAAAAAAAAAAAAAAAAAAAAAACAACCTGAATAGAAATGGGCAGAAGAACTGAATAGATATTTTTCCAAAGAGGACATGCAGCATGCAGATGGTCAGCAGTCATTTGAAAAGATGCTCAACATTGCTAATCATCAAGGAAATGCAAATCAAAACCACAATGAGATATCACCTCACACCTGTCAGAATGGCTATCATCAAAAAGAACACAAAAAACAAATGTTGGCAAGAATGTTGAGAAGAGGAAACTGTTGTACACTGTTGGTGAGAAGGTAAATTGGTGCATCCACTGGGGAAAACAGTATGGAGGTTTCTCAAAAAATGAAAAATGGAACCACCATATGGCCTAGCAATTCCACTCCTAGGTATATACCTGAAAGAAGCAAAAAACACTAATTCAAAAAGATATATGTGCCCCATTGTTCATAGCAGCATTATTTACAATTGCCAAGGTATGGAAGCAAATTAAGTGTTCATGAACAGATGAATGGATAAAAACAATGTGGTATATATATATATATATATATATATATATATATATATATATATATATATATATATATATACAGTGGAATAATACTCAGCCATAAAAAGAATGAAATTTTGCCAGTTGCAGCAACATGGATGGACCTAGAGATTATCATACTAAGTGAAAGACAGAGAAAGACAAATATCATATGATATAACTTATGTGTGGAATCTAAAAAAATATAACAAACTAGTGAATAAAACATAAAAGAAGCAGATTCACATACACAGAGAACAAACTAGTGTTTACCAGTGGGGAAAGGGAAGGTAGAGGCACAATTAGGCATAGGGGATTAAGAGGTACACACTATTATGTATAAAATAAGCTACAATTATATATTGTACAAGATGGGGGAAACAGTGTTTATAATAAGTATGGAGTACAACCTTTAAAATTTTTGAATCACTATACTGCATACCTGTAATTTATATAACATACATCAAGTACACTTCAATAAAAAAAATTAAAAAATGATCATTTGATTCTCATTTTCAATATTGCTAAGAGTTTCTACTTTTTTGTGTTTAATATTCTTCCTAATCTTTTTGGAGATATTTACCATGCATTTTTGTTTAATTATTTTCCTCAGAACTCTGAGTCTTATTTCTCTCTCATTTGTGGATTCTTTAATTTTTTGTCTTTTTTGCACAGTGATTTTGCTTTTTGGATAACTTATTTTGTTTCTTTGTAAGCTTACCATTTAATCTCTAATGGAAGTCAGCTCTTTTCATTATTAATGACTACCTGGCATTTGGCCAACAGCTTAGGCCTTAGCTTATGCTTTTATATATAAGTTCGGGAGTTAATGGGAAGAGAGTAACTATTACTGCGATTTGGGCTTTCATCTTTCTTTCTGCTACTTCTTCCAGAAGTCCTTGATTAAAGAGCCATTGCTTTATCTTATGGCCATTCATCCTCCATTGAAACTGCAGAGCACACAGCACAAGTTAAGAGGATGCTCAGAGCCTGCCAGCAGCTTGCATATTTCTATACTATTTCATATAACAATCAGGCTTCAAAACGATCCTGGAACTGCCTCTGAAAAGCTGTAAGGCTTACACTGTATCTCACGGGATGTGTGTGTGTGTGTGTGTGTGTGTGTGTGTGTGTGTGTGTGTGTGTGTGTGTGTATGTATTTATCCAGACTCTGGAAAACACTTCATCTCTTTTCTTGGTTCAGTCCTATAATTCTTTCAGACTTTAGTTTTTATGTTACATTAATGGAGAAAGCTTCCTTGACACTATTCTTCCCTAAATCAATTAAGAGCCCTCGGTACTTCCTAAGGTTAAGTTACCCCAATGCAACCTGGCATTTCCTATGCCACAGAAGGTAATTAATCACTGGAATTAATAGCTAGTTTATTTGCCTGTTTTCCCCAGTAGAAAATAAGCTTTTAAGGGCATATAAATCCTGCTTTCAATTTCATTTCCAAAATTACCTAATCTAACTTTTATATTACTAAAAAATAAAGAGAAATGTAAAAGTTGTTCAGTCCATTAGGAAAGCCAAACTTTGATTAGATCCACCCAGTGGAATAAAAATTAAAACACAAACACACACATATTACCTTCTCAGAACTCATTATTTTACTGCTTGCTGTGAATAACAAAACAAAAAGAGGAAAAAATTATTTTCATGCTCCAGGTGCTTTCAACTATGGAATTCAACTGCCATCATCTGTAGAGAGGAGTATTCCACTGAAGTCACTCCACACTTAGAGCTAGAATCATATATGAATCATATATGATGGAAAAACTTTTAGTATTAAAATAGCAGCTAAATATATTAACTGGATGTGGTTTGACAGAAATAGGAAGGAAACTTAAAGAAAGATCAACTGTTGGATTTCACCTTAGAACAGAGGCTCTAGAATGGGGTGAAGGAGAGACATTCTAAAGACCTATGTGGACCTCAGATAATCTAAACTTGCAAACTGATTCACACATTTTGGTTGCATACAGCCTTCCCATTGTTTCAACTTTGCCAAGGACTTGAAATCTCATGACAACCAAAACAGTGATTACAAACATGGACTCGTCTTTAGACAAGATTTATGTAAAAAAATCCTAGATCTTCTCATTTTGTGTGAGTGACTTTGGGCAAGTTAAAGCCTGGAAGACTTAGTTTACTCACTGAATCAAGAGAATTGTCACGTTTTTCTACAAAGCATTATTATGAATCATGATAATATGAATAGTAAAAATCTATATTTGATGAATAAGAACAGACAGAAAATAAAGAGTTACCGTCATGAATCAAAAATCCAACAATATGGCATGTTACCAGTATAACGTTACCAATAAATCAAAGCAACAGTGCAGTACAGACAGAGCATTGTAAAGTTTCAGAGGAGAGAACCACCATATTGAAATATATACTGGTCAGGTTGTTTATGCAAAAGAGTCTTGCAAGATTCATGATCTTAAATAAATATAAATAAGGACAAAGGAATTTTAAGGAAAGGGGCAGGGCAATTCAAGGATCAATGCTGAGAATGATTTGAAATTTGTCAGTCAGTTTTGAGCTAAGTAATATGCCTATTAAATGGAAATTGTTGCTAAGGACAAATAAGAGATGATGAGAGAGTTTTCAGGTAGAATGAGACAAGATTGTAGAGAATTTGTTTTGTTTTTTTTTACTTTATTCATTTGGGAGACAAGAGAAAAAGTTGAAGTTACTGAATAGATGACTAAAGTAAAATAAATAAATAAATAAATAAATAAATAAATAAATAAAATAGTTTAAAACTATACATTTAGAAAAAACAAACAAATAAATTTAGTCAAGGGTTTGAAAAATCACATTTCCAGTTTTAATAAAGTAATTATAGTATTTTTTGGTTCTACAAATAAAACTATTATATTACCTCAAGTTTTTAATAACAAAAATTAATATCTGCCTATATTAAAATGAGATTGTCACTCATTCTTTCTGGGTTTTCTTTGTTTGTTTGTTTGTTTGTTTGTGGTACGCAAGCCTCTCACTGCTGTGGCCTCTCCCATTGCGGAGCACAGGCTCCAGACACGCAGGCTCAGCGGCCATAGCTCACGGATCCAGCCGCTCCGTGGCATGTGGGATCTTCCCAGACTGGGGCACGAACCCATGTCCCCTGCATCGGCAAGAGGGCTCTCAACCACTGCGCCACCAGGGAAGCCCTCTTATCCTTTTTTCTATTAACTCTTCTTCATCTTTTCCTTGCTATTGTTGTCATAACATACACAATCTGGCCTTTACCACCACAAGGCTATAAAATCAAAATCCAGGCTATTTATCTGTAATGTGTATAAAGTTAAGATTCTGCTGAAATTGTTAGAGACCAGATTGAGTTATCAGGTTTCTTCTCCAAAAAAGTAGGGCCCCAAATACATAATTTGAAAGAGATAGCACAAGTTGCACTTTACATTAAGTAAGCAGTTTCAGTATGCTTACCATATAAATGCTCTGCTAAACTTGTACTTTCAAGTCTGGTTAAGGTTAGGAAAAGATCTATATCAACTTAATGAACTCTACTTCTGCTGATGTACTCAGAAAAGATAGTTTAAATTACAAGATGTTACTCTTACATAAAACTGGAATTTTTAACATAGGCTGGAATTCAAAGAATGTCATTTTAAATAGATCTTCATGATATCCTCCTTTACTATACAGATTTTAAAGAATTTATTTGCATGGTATTTTATGCCAACAAATATGTTCTTACTACAAAGGCGCAATTTAAACTTTTTGGTAAACAATTTAAGAGTGCTTATTGTTTTCATCATTAATCAGTAATTTTATCATTATACATTAATTACTTTTTCATAGACACTATAAAGTTTGGATACAGATAGTAATAATAATAGTAATAATAGTAATAATAGTAATAATAATATACATATCATTTTTCATTTCATTTCATTTCATTTTTCATTTTTCATTTCATATCATTATCATTTTATATATAGCCTCATTACAGAAGAAATAAGAGAAAAAGAAAAAAATAGTTTATAAATGAGTCCTCATTAGTGGAAACAAAATTTAAGGTTGGATATTTAAAAAAATAGAGCACCTTCACTGAAAAGTCATAACATGTTCAACCACAGACATATCTGAGGCATGAAACTTAGGTTTTAATCAGGTTATGTAATCAGGTTATGTGGGACAATGACACTACAGTTTAAGCACATCAACTTGAATCCATTTCCTGTTTTTTAATATCTGAGCATCAATTTTCTCATCTGTATAGTGGAAATAGAATTACTATAAATAATGTAGGTGTATTTAATATCAAAGGGAAATAAGTGGGCCTCCCTGGTGGCGCAGTGGTTGAGAGTCCGCCTGCCGATGCAGGGGATGCGGGTTCGTGCCCCGGTCTGGGAGGATCCCATATGCCGCGGAGCGGCTGGGCCCGTGAGCCATGGCCGCTGGGCCTGCGCGTCCGGAGCCTGTGCTCCGCAACGGGAGAGGCCACAACAGTGAGAGGCCCACATACTGCAAAAAGAAAAAAAAAAATAAAATAAAGGGAAATAAGTAAGGCAACTGGACAAAAACTATATAAGTGAACTATGCTTTTAAACCTGTAATATGTTTCATCTTCAAACAGTATTTTAAAGTTAATTAGCAAAGCATCTAGTAAAATTTAAAATGACCTTGATACAATTTTTAAAAGCATATGTTCTATAAATAATATCTTCTAATCAGCAAGAAGTTAAAATAAGACAACTAAGAACAAAACTTCCAAAACACAACTCTTGTACTTCCACTAATATTCTTTTTTTATCTATTTTGCCATGTTAGGAGGAAAACATTTTGACATTTCATAAAATGATGAAAAATGTGTGACAAAGATAAATCTCTTGAACTAAAACATTAAACTATTAATAAAATTAAAGAAATCAGAAAAAGTATAATTATAATTATTTCTTTGTTCTTGCCTCAAAAAATAAATACTGTCTAAAATTCACAAAGCAAGATATGAAGGTAATTTAATATCAAATAAATATAATGTAAAGACACCATTACACATAAAATGTACTTAAGAAAGGAAGAAAAAAATAAAATGAATATAAAACTAGAAACATACAAACATTTAAAACCATAAAGTGGGAAGAAGTCACCAGGAGATGATAAAAGAAAAATAGGAGAATTGCAAATGAGTACATACCTAAAATCTATGCAACTATTTTTGAATACCTGGACAAAAGAAAATATTTTCTAGGACATTTTGGATTTCTAAAAACTACCTCAAATAGGGAATTCTCTGGTGATCCAGAGGTTAGGACTCTTCACTCTCACTGACAAGGGCCTTGGTTTGATCCCTGGTCACAGAACTAAGATTCCTCCATGTGCAGAGTGGCAGGGTAAAACAACAACAACAAAAAATCCCCCCCAAAGAAAAATAGACAGATATTCTAAGGTGAGAGGGAAAGCAATTAAATGATTGCAGTGACCTAATACCTTCAACTAAAAGAATATTTCAAAGAACTTTCATAAGGGAATTACTATAAACTGAATTTATGTGTCCCAACTCCCAAAATTTATATGTTAAAATCAAACTCCCAAGGTGATTATATTTGGAGGTGGTGCCTATGAGAGGTGATTAGGTCATGAAAGCAGAGCCCTCGGGAATGGAATTAGTGCCCTTGTAAAAGAGAACCCACCCAAGAACACCTTCAAGGTGGCTGAAGAGTAAGACGTGGAGATCACATTCCTCCCCACAAATACATGAGAAATACAACTACATGTGGAATAACTCCTACAGAACACCTATTGAATGCTGGCAGAAGACCTCAGACTTCCCAAAAGGCAAGAAAATCCCCATGTACCTGGGTAGGGGAAAAGAAAAAAGAAAAACAGAGGCAAAAGAATAGGGACAAGACCTGCACCAGTGGGAGGGAGCTGTGAAGGAGGAAAGGTTTCCACACACTAGGAAGTGCCTTCACTGGTGGAGACAGGGGGTGGCGAGGGGGAAGCTTCAGAGCCATGGCGGGTAACGCAGCAACAGGGGTTCAAAGGGCAAAGTGGAGATATTCCTACACAGAGGATAGGTGCCAACCAGCACTCACCAGCCAGAGAAGCTTGTCTGCTCACATGCTGGGGCAGGTGGGGGCTGGGAGCTGAGGCTCGGGCTTTGGAGGTCAGATCCCAGGGAGAGGACTGGGGTTGGCTGCATGAAGACAGCCTGAAGGGGGCTAGTGCACCACAGCTAGCTGGGAGGGAGGTCGGGAAAAAGTCTGCACCTGCCTAAGAGGAAAGATACCATTGTTTCAGGGTGCGCGTGGAGAGGGGATCCAGAGAACTGCCTACACGAGCTCCAGAGATGGGCGCGAGCCAGAGCTATCAGCACGGACACCAAAGACGGGTATGAGATGCTAAGGATGCTGCTACAGCCACCAAGAAGCCTGTGTACAAGCACAGGTCACTCTCCACACCTCCCCTCCTGGGAGCCCGTGGAGCCCACAATTGCCAGGGTCCCGTGATTCAGGGACAACTTCCCCGGGAGAACATATAGCACACCTCAGCATGCAACGTCACGCTGACCTCTGCTGCTGCAGGCTTGCCCCACATTCCATACCCCTCCCTCCCCCACGGCCTGAGTGAGCCAGAGACCCCTAATCAGCTGCTACTTCAACCCAGTCCTGTCTGAGCGAAGAACAGACACCCTCCGGTGACCTACACACAGAGGTTGGGCCAAATACAAAGCTGAGCCCCAGGAGCTGTGCAAACAAAGAAGAGAAAGGGAAATCTCTCCCAGCAGCCTCAGGAGCAGTGGATTAAATCTCTACAATCAACTTAATGTACCCTGCATCTGTGGAATACCTGAACAGACAATGAATCATCCCAAAATTGAGGTGGTGGACTTTGGGAGAATGATATATATAAATATTTTTTCCTTTTTCTCTTTTTGTAGTGTGTATGTGTATGCTTCTTTGTGTGATTTTGTCTGTATAGTTTTGCTTTTACCATTTGCCCTAGGGTTCTGTCTGTCCACTTTTGTTTGTTTGTTTTTGTTTTTTGTATAGTTTTTAGTGCATGTTATCATTGGTGGATTTGTTTTTTGGTTTGGTTGCTCTCTTCTTTCTTTCTTTATTTATTTTCTTTTTTAAAATTAATTTTTACTTTTAAAATTTTTTAATAATTATTTTTTATTTTTACTTTAATAACTTTATTTTATTTTTTTTTCCATCTTCTTTTCTCCCTTTTCTTCTCGGCTGTGTGGCTGACAGTGTCTTCATGCTCTGACGAGGTGTCACGCCTGTGCCCCTGAGGTGGGAGAACCAAGTTCAGAACATTCCTCCACCAGAGACCTCCTGACTCCATGTAATATCAAATGGTGAAAGCTCTCCCAGAGATCTCCATCTCAATGCTAAGAAGCAGCTGAACTCAACGACCAGCAAGCTACAGTGCTGGACACCCTATGCCAAACAACTAGCAAGACAGGAATACAACCTTACCCATTAAGAGAGAGGTTGCCTAAAATTATAATAAGGCCACAGACACCCCAAAACACACCACCAGACGTGGACTTGCCCACCAGAAAGACAAGACCCAGCTTCATCTTCCAGAACACGGACACTAATCTCTTCCACCAGGAAGCCTCCACAACCCACTAAACCAAACTTACCAACTGGGGGCAGACACCAAAAACAATGGAAACTACAAACCTGTAGCCTGTGAAAAGGAGACCCGAAACACAGTAAGTTAAGCAAAATGAGAAGACAGAGAAACACACAGCAGATGAAGGAGCAAGGTAAAAACCCACCAGACCAAACAAATGAAGAGGAAATAGGCAGTTTACCTGAAAAAGAATTCAGAGAAATGATAGTAAAGATGATCCAAAATCCAGGAAATAGAATGGAGAAAATACAAGAAATGTTTAACAAGGACCTAGAAGAACTAAAGAGCAAACAATGATGAACAACACAATAAATGAAATTAAAAATTCTCTGGAAGGAATCAGTAGCAGAATAACTGAGGCAGAAGAACAGATAAGTGACCTGGAAGATAAAATAGTGGAAATAATGACCACAGAGCAGAATATAGAAAAAAAGAATGAAAAGAATTGAGGACAGTCTTAGAGACCTCTGGGACAACATTAAATGCACCAACATTCAAATTATAAGGGTCCCAGAAGAAGAAGAGAAAAAGAAAGGGACTGAGAAAATATTTGAAGAGATTATAGTTGAAAACTTCCCTACTATGGGAAAGGAAAGAGTCAGTCAAGTCAGGAAGTGCAGAGTCCCATACAGGATGATTCCAAGGAGAAACACATCAAGAGACATATTACTCAAACCATCAAAAATTAAATACAAAGAAAAAATATTAAAAGCAGCAATGGAAAAACAATATAACATACAAGGGAATCCCCATAAGGTTAACAGCTAATCTTTCAGCAGAAAGTCTGCAAGGCAGAAGGGAGTGGCAGGACATATTTTAAGTGATGAAAGGGAAAAACCTACAACCAATATTACTCTACCCAGCAACAATCTCATTCAGATTCGACGGAGAAAGTAAAACCTTTACAGACAAGCAAAAGCTAAGAGAATACAGCACTACCCAACCAGCTTTACAACAAATGCTAAAGGAACTTCTCTAGGCAGGAAGGAAAAGAACTACAGTAACAAACCCAAAACAATTAAGAAAATGGTAATAGGAACATACATATCAATAATTACCTTAAATGTAAATGGATAAAATGCTCCTACCAAAAGACATAGACTGGATGAATGGATACAAAAAGAAGACCCATATATATGTTGTCTACAAGAGACTCATTTCAGAACTAAGGACACATAGGACTGAAAGTGAGGGGATGGAAAAAGATATTCTATGCAAATGAAAATCAAATGAAAGCTGGAGTAGCAATTCTTATATCAGACAAAATAGACTTTAAAACAAAGATTATTAAAAGAGAAAAAGAAGGACACTACATAATGATCAATGGATCAAACCAAGAAGAATATATAACAATTCTAAATATTTATACACCCAACATAGGAGTGCCTCAATACATAAGGCAAATGCTAACAGCCATAAAAGGGGAAATCGACAGTAACACAATCATAGTAGGGAACTTTACCACCTCACTTTCAGCAATGGACAGATGATCCAAAATGAAAATAAATAAGGAAATGCAAACTTTAAATTACACAGCAAACAAGAGGGACTTAAATGATATTCATAGGACATTCCATCGGAAAACAACAAAATACAGTTTCTTATCAATTGCTCATGGAACATTCTCCAGGATAGATCATATCTTGGGTCACAAATCAAGGCTTGGTAAATTTAAGAAAATTGAAATCATATCACATATCTTTTCTGACAACAATGCTATGAGACTAGATATCAATTACAGGAAAAAATCTGTAAAAAATATGAACACTTGGAGGGTAAACCACACACCATTCAATAACCAAGAGATCACTGAAGAAATCAAAGGGGAAATCTAAAATACCTAGGAACAAATGACAATGAAAACAGGATGACCCAAAACCTATGGGATGCAGCAAAAACAGTTTTAAGAGGGAAGTTTATAGCAATAAAATATTACCTTAAGAAATAAGAAACATCTCAGATAAACAACCTAACCTTACACATAAAGCAATTAGAGAAAGAAGACCAAAAAAACCCAAAGTTAGCAGATGGAAACAAATAATAAAGATCAGTTCAAAAATAAATGAAAAAAAAATGAAGGAAACAATTGAAAAGATCAGTAAAACTAAAAGCTGTTTCTTTGAGAAGATAAACAAAATTGAGAAACCATTAGTCAGACTGATCAAGAAAAAAAGGGTGAAGACCCAAATCAATAGAATTAGAAATTAAAAAGGTGAAGTAACAACTGACACTGCAGAAATACAAAGGATCATGAGAGATTACTACAAGCAACTATATGCCAGTAAAATGGACAACCTGGAAGAAATGGACAAATTTTTAGAAAAGCACAACATTCCGAGACTGAACAAGGAAGAAATAGAAAATATAAACCAACCAATCACAAGCACTGAAATTGAAACTGTGATTAAAAATCTTCCAAGAAGCAAAAGCCCAGGACAAGATGGCTTCACAGGCAAATTCTATCAAACATTTAGAGAAGAGCTAATATATATCCTTCTCAGAACTTCCAAAATATAGCAGAGGGAGGAACACTCCCAAACTCATTCTACGAGGCCACCATCACCTTGATACCAAAACCAGACAAAGATGTTACAAAGAAAGAAAACTACAGGCCAATATCACTAAAGAATATAGATGAAAAATCCTCAACAAAATACTAGCAAACAGAATCCAACAGCACATTAAAAGGATCATATACCATGATCAGGTAGGGTTTATCCCAGGAATGCAAGGATTCTTCAATATATGCAAATCAATCAACATGATACACCATATTAACAAATTGAATGATAAAAACAATATGATCATCTCAATAGATGCAGAAAAAGCTTCTGACAAAATTCTCACCCATTTATGATAAAAACCCTCCAGAAAGTAGGCATAGAGGGAACTTACCTCAACAGGTAAAGTCCATATGTGACAAACTCACAGCCAACATCATTCTCAATGGTGAAAAACTAAAAGCATTTCCACTAAGATCAGGAACACAACAAGGTTGCCCACTATCACCACTATTATTCAACATAGTTTTGGAAGTTTTAGCCACAGCAGTCAGAGGAGAAAAAGAAGTAAAAGGAATCCAAATTGGAAAAGCAGAAGTAAAGTTGTCACTGTTTGCAGATGACATGATACTATACATAGAAAAACCTAAAGACACAATCAGAAAACTACTAGAGCTAATCAATGAATTTGGTTAAGTAGCAGGATACAAAATTAATGAACATAATTCTCTTGCATTACTATACACTAATGAAGAAAAATCTGAAAGAGAAATTAAGGAAACAATCCCATTTACCACTGTAACAAAAAGAATAAAATACCCAGGTATCAACCTACCTAGGGAGACAAAAGACCTGTATGCAGAAAATTATAAGACAAAACTGAAAGAAATTAAACATGATACAAACAGATGGAGAGATATAGCATGTACCTGGATTGGAAGAATCAACATTGTGAAAATGTCTATACTACCCAAAGCAATCTACAGATTCAATCCCATCCCTATCAAACTACCAATGTAATTTTTCACAGAACTAGAACAAAAATTTCACAATTTGTATGGAAACACATAAGAGCCCAAACAGTCAAAGCAATCTTGAGAAAGAAAAACAGAGCTGGAGGAATCAGGCTCCATGACTTCAAATTATACTACAAAGCTACAGTAATCAAGACAGTATGGTGCCAGCACAAAAACAAAAATATAGATCAATGCAACAAGATAGAAAGCCCAGAGATAAACCCACACACATATGGTCACCTTATCTTTGATAAAGGAGGCAAGAATATACAATGGAGAAAAGACAGCTTCTTCAATAAGTGGTGCTGGGAAAACTGGACAGCTACATGTAAAATAATGAAATTTGAACACTCCCTAACACCATACCCAAAAATAAACTCAAAATAGATTAAAGACCTAAATGTTAAGGCCAGACATGATAAAACTCTTAAAGGAAAACACAGGCAGAACACTCTATGACATAAATCACAGCAAGATCCTTTTTGACCCACCTCCTAGAGAAATGGAAATAAAAACAAACAAAAAAAACCAAATGGGACCTAATGAAACTTAAAGGCTTTTGCACAGCAAAGGAAAACATAAACAAGATGAAAAGACAACTCTCATAATGGGAGAAAATATTTGCAAAAGAAGCAAATGACAAAGGGTTAATCTCCAAAGTTTACAAGCAGCTCATGCAGCTTAATATCAAAAAAACAAACAACCCAATCCAAAAATGGGCAGAAGACCTAAATAGACATTTCTCCACAGAAGATATACAGATTGCACAACAAGGACATGAAAGAATGCTCAACATCACTAATCATTAGAGAAATGCAAATCAAAGCTACAATGAGGTATCACCTCACACCAGTTAGAATAGCCATCATGAAAAATTCTACAAACAACAAATGCTGGAGAGGGTGTGGAGAAAAGGGAACACTCTTGCACTGTGGGTGGGAATGTAAAATGATAGAGCCACTATGGAGATCAGTATGGAGTTTCTTTAAAAACTAAAAATAGAACTATTATATGACCCAGCAATCCCACTCCTGGGCATATACCCTGAGAAAACCATAGTTCAAAAAGGGTCATGTACCACAATGTTCACTGGAGCTCTATTTACAATAGCCAGGACATGGAATCAACCTAAGTGTCCATCAACAGATTAATGGATAAAGAAGATGTGGAACATATATACAATGGAGTATTACTCAGTCATAAAAAGCAACGAAATTGTGTTATTTTTAGTGAGGTGGATGGACCTAGAGTAGAGTCTCTCATACAGAGTGAAGTAAGTCAGAAAGAGAAAAACCAATACCATTTGCTCACACATATATATGGAGTGTGAAAAAAAAATTGTTCTGAAGAACCTAGGGGCAGGACAGGAATAAATATGCAGTCATAGAGAATGGACTTGAGGACATGGAGCGGGGGAGGGTAAGGTGGAATGAAGTGAGAGAGTGGCATGGACATATACACACTACCAAATGTAAAATAGATAGCTAGTGGGAAGCAGCCGCATAACACAGGGAGATCAGCTCGGTGCTTTGTGACCACCTAGAGGGGTGGGATAGGGAGGATGGGAGTGAGATGCAAGAGGGAGGAGATATGGGGATATATGTATATGTACAGCTGATTCACTTTGTTATAAAGCAGAAAATAACCCACCACTGTAAAACAATTTCACTCCAATAAAGGCATTAAAAACAAAAAAAGAGAGACCCCACAACCTTGCTCTGTCCACTCTTTTAGGACACAGGGAAAAGTTGGCTCTTTGTGAAACAGGAAACAGATCCTAACCAGAGACTAGATCTTAGACTTCCTAGCCTCCTAGTTACTCTTAGCTCCCAGAACTGTGAGAAATACATTTGTTTTTTATAAGCCACCCACTCTATGGTTCTTCAGTATATAGGCCCAAACAGGCTAAGGACTGGGATTCTTTCAAAACATAAAGGAATAGATTATTTTTGTGCTCTTTGAATTTTTCAATAAAAAGAGATTGAAGGAATAATTCAAATACTTTTCTTCACTCCAGAAAACACAGTGACAGTAGAACCTGAAGGAAGGAGCACATTAAAAAAATATATATGTATGTATGTATGTATATAATTATATTCAACAAGCACTCAGGAAACGCAATGGTAAAAGCCCTAAAATTGGGTCCTTGCAGCAAAGGACTGGGTAGAGTTCCACAAAATTCACTGCAACAAAGACATGAAAATGTTCCCTGATGTTTCTCCACACTTCCTCTAGGTAATGAAAGTCTTAACGTATTCGAAGAAAAAAATAGACATCATTTCTCAGAGGGAATTCATGATAAGCCACTGTAGCTATAGGAAGAAAATGGAATACAACAGCTTGAAATAAAGTGTGTGTGGAAGACTCAATCTGAGGTGCAGTGAAAAAAGTGGAAAAACCCTGATTTTGGAAGAGAAACTGAGAAATCTGTCGTACCAGATGCAGAGCAACCGAAACCCCTACACATTGCTTGTCGGAATATAGAATGGTACAGGCCTTGAGAAAAGTTTTTTTCTTATAAAGTTCAATATAGACTTATATGTGATTAGCAGAATAATGACACCTCCCTCCCCACCCCTCCCCATCCCCAAAATGCCTACTCCCTAAGCCCTGGAACCTGTCAATATGTTACACAGAAAGGAGGAATTAAGGTGGTAGATGCAATTGTTTGCTAATCAGTTGACCTTAAAGTAACATTATTCTGGATTATATGGTGACACAATATAATCCCAAAAGTCCTAAAAAGTGGGAGACAGAGGCAGCAGAGTAGGTCAAGGTAAGAGAAAAATGTGAAGATGCTATAGTGTTGGTTTTGAAGAATGAGAAAGTGACCAATAGGATAAGGAATGCAGACAGCAAAACAGAGAATTTTCCACTAGCAACCCCAGAAAGAATGCAGCCCTGCTGACATCTTTTTTTTTTTTTTTTTCGGTACGCGGGCCTCTCACTATTGTGGCCTCTCCCGTTGCGGAGCACAGGCTCCAGATGCGCAGGCTCAGCGGCCATGGCTCATGGGCCCAGCCAGTCCGCGGCATGTGGGATCTTCCCGGACCGGGGCACGAACCCACGTCCCCTGCATCGGCAGGCAGACTCTCAACCACTGCGCCACCCTGGAAGCCCTGACATCTTGATTTTAGCCCAGTGAACCTTCTTTTGGACCTCTGACAGTCAGAAATGTAAAATAATAATTTTTTGCTGTTTTATTAAATATATAATAATTTGTTATAGCAGCAATAAAAAATTAATTCATCATATGGCCCAGTAATCCCACTCCTAGGTATTTAGCCAAGATAAATTAAAGAACGTTCACACAAAAAACCTGTACATGATTCTTTATAATAATGTTGTACATAATCACCAGAACCGGAAATAAACCAAATGTTCTTCAGTTAGGGAATGGATAAAAATTTGGTGTTGTATCTGTACAATGAAATATTACTCAGAAAATAAAAGGAACAAATCATTGAGACATATAAAAACCTTGATTGAATGCCAAGTGCATTTTGATAAGTTAGTTGCAAAAGACAAAAATATTGTATAATTCCATACACGTAACTTGCTGAAAAAGGCAAAACTATGCAGGTGGGGAATAGATCAGGGGCTGCAATTAGATAAGAATCCAAAATGAGGTAAACCCCTGAACAAAGGAAGCAAAATAATTTTATGTGTACTTCCAGAACCAAAAATAATAATATAACAAACTTTTTAAAATAGTAAGAGAATATGTTTATTTCTGCATGTTATTACTTACTAAGTTTATTTTTTAATATGTAATTATATACATATAGTACATCAAATATATGTGTATTATATGTGAGGTATATATATATATATATATATATATATATATATATATATATACCTTAAATTTAAAGTTCTATCTGGTCTTTGTTTTCTGTTTCTGGCTCATGCCTTCAAAATCCCTTGGAATTTCCTGAGTGATAGGTGTGTCTCCTTTATGCTAATGAAGTGACTCATGATAGCTTTAGTATGGGAGTGGTCACTACAAAGACCAACTACATAATTAGAAGGCTGGAACTCTGGGCCCTTCCAATATCTGGGGAGGGGAGGATGTCTGATGATTGAATTCAATCACTTGGCCATTGAATAAATAAATCTTGCCTACGTAATGAGATTCCAATATAAACTATGGACAGCAGCAATCTGTGGAGTTTCCTGGTTGGTGCCACTTATATGCTGTGAAGGTGATATGTCCTGACTCCATGGGAGAAGGTATGGAAGCTCCATGTCCACAGCCTCCCCAGACCTTGCTCTATGCACCTCTTCTGTCTGGCTGTTCCTGAGTTGCATCCTTCATAATAAAACTACAATCATGAAGATAGCATTTTCAGTGAGTCCTGTGAGTCATTCTGGTGAATCTGAAGAGAGTATGAGAAGCCCTCAATTTGTAAATGGCCAGGCAGAAGGTCAGAGGCTTGAGGAAACCCAAAATTTACAGCTGGCATCTGAAATGGGGGCATTCTTGTGAAGGCATTTGTGGGGCCTGCACTAACTCTGGGTAGTTGGTGTCAGAGAATTGGTGTAAGCACAGTAAACATAAAATGATTTTATTCATAATTTTTAGAATGGGATTATTAGAACTACCAGATTCTGCACAATGAAGTTAAGGTTTTGGAGAGTAAGAGGAAAACAAATGGATAAGTTGAATTTTTTTTACAAGTATTAAAACTAGACTACAATGCATGTGAATTTAACATATAACAAATGATATTTCAAATTACTGGCAGAAAAACTTGTTAGTGGTATTTTTTATAGGTGTTTGGATGCCGAAAACAAACTTTACAGAAAAATAAATTATTGATGGCTCAACTTTGATTGCAAAAATAAAATTATAAAATTATTAGGAGCATAAGTCTGAACTCATTCATAATCTCAGTGATGGAAACCTTTTTTCTTTCAAAAGAGGACATAAACATCAAAAGCCAGAAATAAAAGAATTATTCAATTTTTTCCATAAATAAAATTTTAAAATTTCTGTTTAACAAAAATTATTATAAAAGTAGGAAAATGATAAACTTAGTTTAAGATACTTTTCAAGTAGATCACAGAAAGCTAATTAATTAAAATGGGAAAATCTTACAAATTAATAATAAAAAAGGATAAATAGCCAAAGTATATGGACAGCTCATCACATACAAGAAATAAAAATATGCACAGAATCCATGCTATTAGCCTCATCCTCCAAGATAACCAAAGTAAAGCAAACCAAATAACAAAGGGAAAAATGTTTTCTTCATAATAAGGGCCAAGGTTAAAACATTTGATAACGCTTAGCATTTGCAAATTCGTAGGCTAAAGTATGATCTCCTCTTCAACTTTTTTGAGCTATACTCATGAATTTGGTAGCCATTAGACAAATGTGACTATTAAAAATTAATTAAAATTAAATAAAAATTAAAAATCAGTTTCTCAGTCATTACTAGCCATATTTCAAGCCACATGTGGATAGAGTTTATCTTACCAGACAACACAGATTCATAGAACATTTTCATCAACACTGAGTGCTCTTTTGGAAAGCACTATTCTAGAGAACAATTTACTTGTATTAAAATTAAAAGCACACACAGACACACATAAAATACAAAGACGTACACACAGGTTTTACTCAAACAAATTCACTACTATTTCCTATATAGATACACTTTCAAAAGTGTATCTATACACTACATTAAGTGTATCTATACATTATATTAAGCTCTATGAAAATGATCTTTAGTATTATCACAATAGTATTTGTGACAGTAAAACATGGAAAACAATTCAAAGAACATCACTGAGGGAGTAGTTAAATAAAGTATGGTAGCCCAAAACAATAGATTATTTTTCAATTGTTAAAAAGAATGTACTTATGATAACTAGAAAATAGTAGTACATTTTTGGAGAAGGCCTTTGTGTTGAGAAGAGTTCTATTTCTCATTTTACACCTTCCTGTACAGTTTGAATTATTTACTTTGTATGCTGCTTTTACATAAATAAATTGATAGAAAATATACATGACTCTGCAAATACATAAACAAAGCCATATTGATCCAGCCAAAAGGATTATTGAGCTGATAAAGCAAACTTTATATTAAGCCAAAAATAATGTGATTATGAATTGTAAGACTGAATTATTCATATTATCGATCAAAATCTATCCTTCTGCTTGTTAGTAGAATGTATGTGTTGTTGGATATTGGTTATGAGATCACATCAAATTTACATGCATACTTGTGAACTCAAACATTTTAGTCCTCATTAAAAACTTGAGCTAAACTTTCCATCAGACCCACTGATTACTTAAGATATTCTTGAGAACTACATAACTAGAGGCTGAGCAGTACTACCATAGCCAGCCTCTGAGAGCTAAGTTCATAGAAATTAGAACCCATGATAGTACCATTCTAGGGGGGAAAAGGGAGAAGAAGGATCCTATAGGGGACACCTCAGGTAAATGTTCTCAGTAAACTTAAATAACGTAATTTTCTTTCCACAAAGACTGCTATAAAATGCACATTTGTAGATGGCTGGCTTGACTGGGTTTTGTTTTAAAGGATTTATTTGTTTTATTTGAGCAGTGGCTTTGGTTCTTTGATCTTTAGGGGAAAAGAAGGAGGGTAATACACTGGGGACTCCTCATCAATATCCCTATTACTTTATTCTGAAAGAAAGAGAATTGACAATTAGATTTGAAAAGAAACCTATTTCAGCAATACAATTTTATACATTCCCAGATTTAAATAGATTTTTCTTTGCTCTTCTGTCACCCAATAACACTTTAAACCCAGAAATAATTTTATGGATATGTTTGAATCAAGATATATGGGACACCAGATTGAGGTTAATGTATTACTCTAGAGCTCTGCATGTCTGGAGAAGGCAATTTTATTTCATCTCATTCTGGTTGTCCAAAAACATTTTTTTAAGTGAAACTGACATTTAATGTTGTAATGTTATATCTGATCAATGAAGCTTTTATTTATATCAAGGGCTTTCATGCTGAGAAAATAAAAGTTACAATCTACATCTCCGGGGAGGAAGATGGCAGAAGAGTAAGACGCGGAGATCACCTTCCTCCCCACAGATACATCAGAAATTCATCTACACGTGGAACAACTCCTACAGAACACCTACTGAACGCTGACAGAAGACCTCAGACCCCCCAAAAAGCAAGAAACTCCCCACATACCTGGGTAGGGCAAAAGAAAAAAGAATAAACAGAGACAAAAGGATAGGGACGGGACCTGCACCAGTGGGAGGGAGCCGTGAAGGAGGAAAGGTTTCCACACACTAGAAGCCCCTTCGCGGGCGGAGACTGTGGGTGGCGGAGGGGAAAGCTTCGGAGTAGCGGAGGAGAGCACAGCAACAAGGGTATGGAGGGCAAAGCGGAGAGATTCCCGCACAGAGCATCGGTGCCCTCAGGCACACACCAGCCCGAGAGACTTGTCTGCTCGGCCGCTGGGGTGGGCGGGGCTGGGAGCTGAGGCTCCGGGTATCGGGTTTCAGTTGGAGCGCAGGGAGAGGACTGGGGCTGGGGGCAGGAAGAGAGCCTGAAGGGGTTAGTGCACCACGGCTAGCCCGGAGGGAGTCCGGGGGAAAAGTCTGGAGCTGACGAAGAGGCAAGAGACTTTTCTTCCCTATTGTTTCCTGGTGCGCGAGGAGAGGGCATTAAGAGCGCTACCTAAAGAAGCTCCAGAGACGGGCGCGAGCCATGGCTAAAGGCGTGGATCCCGGAGACTGGCGTGGGACGCTGGGGCTGCTGCTGCCGCCGCCACAAGGCCTGTGTGTGAGCAGAGGTCACTGTCCACTCCCCCTTCCTGGGAGCCTGTGCAGCCCGCCACTGCCGGGGTCCCGGAACCCAGGGGCGGCTTCCCTGGGAAAGCGCACGGAGCACCTCGGGCTGGTGCAACATCATGCTGGCCTCTGCCACCGGAGGCCCGCCCCGCACTGCATGTCCCCCCTCCCCTCACCCTGAGTGAACCAGAGCCCCCGAATCAGCGGCTCCTTTAAACCCGTCCTGTCTGAGCGAAGAACGGACCCCTCCAGCGACCTATATGCAGAGAGGGGGCCAGGTCCAAGTGAGACCCGGGAGCTGTGAGAGCAGAGAAGAGACAGGGAAATCTCTCTGTGCAGCCTCGGAGGCAGCGGATTAAATTTCCAAGGTCCGCTTGATGTGCCCTGCGACTGTGGAGTGCATGAATGGACAGCGAATCATCCCAAATTGAGGAGATGGACTTTGAGGACAAGATTTAAGATTTTTCCCCTTTTCCTCTTTTTACAACGAATTATCCCAAATTAAGGAGGTGGACATTGAGAGCAAGATTTCAGACTTGTTCCCCTTTTCCTCTTTTTACAACGAATTATCCCAAATTGAGGACGCGGAATTTGAGAGCAAGATTTTCGATTTTTTCTCCCTGTTCTCTTTTTGTGAATGTGTATGTGTATGCTTCTGTGTGAGAGTTTTTCTCTATAGCTTTGCTTCCACCATAGGTCCCAGGGTTCTATCCGTCCATTTTTTTTTTTTTCAATAATTACTTTTTTTTTTTTTTTTTTTTCCGGTACGCGGGCCTCTCACTGTTGTGGCCTCTCCCGTTGTGGAGCACAGGCTCCGGACATGCAGGCTCAGCGGCCATGGCTCACAGGCCTAGCCGCTCCACGGCATGTGGGATCCTCCCGGACCAGGGCACGAACCCGTGTCCCCTGCGTCGGCAGGCGGACTCTCAACCAATGCGACACCAGGGAAGCCCCCTCAATAATTACTTTTATTTTTAATAAAACCACTATATTTTATACTTGATTCTATTTTACTTTATCTTCACTCTTTCTTTTTTTCTTACCTTCCCTTCCTCCCTCCCTCCCTCCTCCCCTTTCTTTCTTTCTTTCGTTCCTCCCTTCCTCCCTCCTGTCTTTCTTTCTCTTTCTTTCTTTCTTTCTTTCCTTCCTTCCTCCCTCCCTCCCTCCTTTCTTTCTTTCATTCTTTCTGTCTGTCTTTCCTCCCTCCCTCCCTCCCTCTTTTCTTTCTTTCTTTCTTCCTTCCTTCCTTCCTTCCTTTCTTTCCTTCTTCCTTTCTTTCTCTCTCTCTTTCTTTCTTCTACTAATTCTTTCTTTCTACTTTTTCTCCCTTTTATTCTGAGCCGGGGAGATGAAAGGCTCTTGGTGCTGCAGCCAGGAGTCACTGCTGTGCCTCTGAAGTGGGAGAACTAACTTCAGGACATGGGTCCACAAGAGACCTCCCAGCTCCACATAATATCAAGCAGCGAAAATCTCCCAGAAATCTCCATCTCAACACCAGCATCCAGCTTCAGACAACGACCAGCAAGCTACACTGCTGGTCACCCTATGCCAAGCAACTAGCAAGACAGAAACACAACCCCACCCATTAGCAGAGAGGCTGCCTAAAAACATAATAAGGCCACAGGCACCCCAAAACACACCACCAGACGTGGACGTGTCCACCAGAAAGACAAGATCGAGCCTCAACAACCAGAACACAGGCACTAGTCCCCCCTACCAGGAAGCTTACACAACCTACTGAACCAACCTTAGCCACTGGGGAAAGACACCAAAAACAACGGGAACTAATAATCTGCAGCCTGCAAAAAGGAGACCCCAAACACAGTAACATAAGCAAAATGAGAAGACAGAAAAACCCACAGCAGGTGAAGGAGCAAGATAAAAACCTACCAGACCTAACAAATGCAGCGGTAATAGGCAGTCTACCTGAGAAAGAATTCAGAATAATCATAGGAAAGATGATCCAAGATTCTATTTCCAAGATCCAAAATCTTGGAAATAGAATAGACAAAATGCAAGAAACAGTTAACAAGGACCTAGAAGAACTAAAGATGAATCAAGCATCGATTAAAAACACAATAAATGAAATGAAAAATACTCTAGATGGGATCAATAGCAGAATAACTGAGGCAGAAGAATGGATAAGTGACCTGGAAGATAAAATAGTGGAAATAACTGATGCAGAGCAAAATAAAGAAAAAAGAATGAAAAGAACAGAGGAGAGTCTCAGAGACATCTGGAACAACATTAAACACACCAACATTCGAATTACAGGGGCTCCAGAAGAAGAAGAGAAAAAGAAAGGGACTGAGAAAATATTTGAAGAGATTATAGTTGAAAACTTCCCTAATATAGGAAAGGAAATAGTTAATCAAGTCCAGAAGGCACAGAGAGTCCCATACAGAATAAATCCAAGGAGAAATACGCCAAGACACATATTAATCAAACTGTCAAAAATTAAACACAAAGAAATCATATTAAAAGCAGCAAGGGAAAAACAACAAATAACACATAAGGGAATCCCCATCAGGTTAACAGCTGATCTCTCAGCAGAAACTCTACAAGCCAGAAGGGAGTGGCAGAACATAATTAAAGTGATGAAGAAGAGAAACCTGCAACCAAGATTACTCTACCCAGCAAAGATCTCATTCGGATTTGATGGAGAAATTAAAAACTTTACAGACAAGCAAAAGCTGAGAGAGTTCAGCACCACCAAACCAGCTTTACAACAAATGCTAAAGGAACTTCTCTAGGCAAGAAACACAACAGAAGGAAAATACCTACAATAAAGAACCTGGAACAATTAAGGAAATGGGAATAGGAACATACATATCAATAATTACCTTAAATGTAAATGGATTAAATGCTCCCACCAAAAGACACAGATTGGCTGAATGGATATAAGAGCACGACCCATATATATGCTGTCTACAAGAGACCCACTTCAGACCTAGGGCCACATACAGATTGAAAGTAAGGGGATGGAAAAAGATATTCCATGCAAATGGAAGTCAAAAGAAAGCTGGAGTAGCAATTCTTATATCAGAGAAAATAGACTTTAAAATAAAGACTATTAAAAGAGACAATGAAGGACACTACATAATGAAAAAGGGATCGATCCAAGAAGAAGATATAACAATTGTAAATATTTATGCACCCAACATAGGAGCACCACAATACATAAGGCAAATACTAACAGCCATAAAAGGGGAAATCGACAGTAACACACTCATAGTAGCGGACTTTAACGCCCCACTTTCACCAATGGACAGATCTTCCAAAATGAAAATAAATAAGGAAACACAAGCTTTAAATGATACATTAAACAAGATGGACTTAATTGATATTTATACGACATTCCATCCAAAAAGAACAGAATACACATTTTTCTCAAGTGCTCATGGAACATTCTCCAGGATAGATCAAATCTTGGGTCACAAATCAAGCCTTGGTAAACTTAAGAAAATTGAAAATATATCAAGAATCTTTTTCGACCACAATGTTATGAGACTAGACATCAATTACAGGAAAAGATCTGTAAAAAATACAAACACATGGAGGCTAAACAATACACTACTCAATAACAAAGTGATCACTGAAGAAATCAAAGAGGAAATAAAAAAAATACCTGGAAACAAATGACAATGGAGACACGATGACCTAAAACCTATGGGACGCAGCAAAAGCAGTTCTAAGGGGGAAGTTTATAGCAATACAATCCCACCTTAAGAAACAGGAAACATCTCGAGTAAACAACCTGACCCTGCACCTAAAGCAATTAGAGAAAGAAGAACAAAAAAACCCCAAAGTTAGCAGAAGGAAAGAAATCATAAAGATCAGATCAGAAATAAATGAAAAAGAAATGAAGGAAATGATAGTAAAGATCAATAAAACTAAAAGCTTGTTCTTTGAGAAGATAAACAAAATTGATAAACCATTAGCCAGACTCATCAAGAAAAAAAGGGTGAAGACTCAAATCAATAGAATTAGAAATGAAAAAGGAGAAGTAACAACTGACAGTGCAGAAATACAAAAGATCATGAGAGATTACTACAAGCAACTCTATGCCAATAAAATGGACCACCTGGAAGAAATGGACAAATCCTTAGAAATGCACAACCTGCCAAGACTGAATCAGGAAGAAATAGAAAATATGAACAGACCAATCACAAGCACTGAAATTGAAACTGTGATTAAAAATCTTCCAACAAACAAAAGCCCAGGACCAGATGGCTTCACAGGCGAATTCTATCAAACATTTAGAGAAGAGCTAACACTTATCCTTCTCAAACTCTTCCAAAATATAGCAGAGGGTGGAGCACTCCCAAACTCATTCTACGAGGCCAACATCACCTTGATAACAAAACCAGACAAGGATGTCACAAAGAAAGAAAACTACAGGCCAATATCACTGATGAACATAGATGCAAGAATGCTCAACAAAATACTAGCAAGCAGAATCCAACAGCACATTAAAAGGATCATACACCATGATCAAGTGGGGTTTATTCCAGGGATGCAAGGATTCTTCAATATACGCAAATCATTCAATGTGATACACCATATTAACAAACTGAAGAAGAAAAACCATATGATCATCACAATAGATACAGAGAAAAATTTTGACGAAATTCAACACCAATTTATGATAAAAACCCTGCAGAAAGTAGGCATAGAGGGAACTTTTCTCAACATAATAAAGGCCATATATGACAAACCCACAGCCAACATCATCCTCAATGGTGAAAATTGAAACCATTTCCACTAAGATCAGGAACAAGACAAGGCTGCCCACTCTCACCACTCTTATTAAACTTAGTTTTGGAAGTTTTCGCCACAGCAATCAGAGAAGAAAAGGAAATAAAAGGAATCCAAATTGGAAAAGAAGATGTAAAGCTGTCACTGTTTGCAGATGACATGATACTATACATAGAGTATCCTAAAGATAGTACCAGAAAAATGCTAGAGCTAATCAATGAATTTGGTAAAGTAGCAGGATACAAAATTAATGCACAGAAATCTCTGGCATTCCTGTACACTAATGATGAAAAATCTGAAAGTGAAATCAAGAAAACACTCCCATTTACCATTGCAACAAAAAGAATAAAATATCTAGGAATAAACCTACCTAAGGAGACAAAAGACCTGTATGCAGAAAATTATAAGACACTGATGAAATAAATTAAAGATGATACAAATAGATGGAGAGATATACCATGCTCCTGGATTGGAGTAATCAATATTGTGAAAATGACTCTACTACCCAAAGCAATCTACAGATTCAATGCAATCCCTATCAAACTACCACTGGCATTTTTCACAGAACTAGAACAAAAAATTTCACAATTTGTTTGGAAAAACAAAAGACCCCGAATAGCCAAAGCAATCTTGAGAATGAAAAACGGAGCTGGAGGAATCAGGCTCCCTGACTTCAGACTATACTACAAAGCTACAGTAATCAAGACAGTGTGGTACTGGCACAAAAACAGAAAGATAGATGAATGGAACATGATAGAAAGCCCAGAGATAAACCCACACACATATGGTCACCTTATCTTTGATAAAGGAGGCAGTAATGTTCAGTGGAGAAAGGACAGCCTCTTCAATATGTGGTGCTGGGAAAACTGGACAGGGACATGTAAAAGTATGAGATTAGATCATTCCCTAACACCATACACAAAAATAAGCTCAAAATGGATTAAAGCCCTAAATGTAAGGCCAGACACTATCAAACTCCTAGAGGAAACCATAGGCAGAACACTCTATGACATAAATCACAGCAAGATCCTTTTGGACCCACCTCCTAGAGAAATGGAAATAAAAACAAAGATAAACAAATGGGACCTAATGAAACTTCAAAGCTTTTGCACAGCAAAGGCAACCATAAACTAGACCAAAAGACAACCCTCAGAATGGGAGAAAATATGTGCAAATGAAGCAACTGACAAAGGATTAATCTCCAAAATTTATAAGCAGCTCATGCAGCTCAATAGCAAAAAAACAAACAACCCAATCCAAAAATGGGCAGAAGACTTAAATAGGTATTTCTCCAAAAAAGATATACAGACTGCCAACAAACACATGAAAGAATGTTCAACATCATTAATCATTAGGGAAATGCAAATCAAAACTACAATGAGATATCATCTCACACCAGTCAGAATGGCCATCATCAAGAAATCTAGAAACAATAAATGCTGGAGAGGGTGTGGAGAAAAGGGAACACTTTTGCACTGCTGGTGGGAATGTCATTTGGTACAGGCACTATGGAGAACAGTATGGAGGTTCCTTAAAAAACTACAAATAGAACTACCATACGACCCAGCAATCCCACTACTAGGCATATACCCTGAGAAAACCATAATTCCAAAAGAGACATGTACCAAAATGTTCATTGCAGCTCTATTCACAGTAGCCCAGAGTTGGAAACAACCTAAGTGTCCATCATCAGATGAATGGATAAAGAAGATGTGGCACATATATACAATGGAATATTACTCAGCCATAAAAAGAAATGAAACTGAGCTATTTGTAATGAGCTGCCTAGACCTAGAGTCTGTCATACAGAGTGAAGTAAGTCAGAAAGAGAAAAACAAATACCGTATGCTAACACATATATATGGAATTTAAGAAAAAAAAAAAAAAGGTCATGAAGAACCTAAGGGTAAAACAGGAATAAAGACACAGACCTACTTGAGAATGGACTTGAGGATATGGGGAGGGGGAAGGGTAAGCTGTGACAAAGCGAAAGAGAGGCAATCACATATGTACACTACCAAACGTAAGGTAGATAGATAGTGGGAAGCAGCCGCAGAGCACAGGGAGATCAGCTAGGTGCTTTGTGACTGCCTGGAGGGGTGGGATGGGGAGGGTGGGAGGGAGGGAGATGCATGAGGGAAGGGATGTGGGAACAGATGTATATGTATGACTGATTCACTTTGTTATAAAGCAGAAACTAATAAAAAAATGAAAAATAAATACTCATGTCTTTAAATTGTACACCCGTATCTTCATGTGCTCAAGTAAACAATCAAACAAAGAAACAAACAAACAAACTCGATCATCCTAGAAATTTATTCTTCAAATCATACACACACGATTTATTCATCCCACACCTCTAACATGTCTGCGTTTTATTGCCTGTAATAAAACCTGTCATCTAAACGAGATCAGGTAGGTGCTTTGTGACCTCCTGGAGGGGTAGGATAGGGAGGGTGGGAGGGAGGGAGATGCAAGAGGGAAGAGATATGGGAACATAAATATATGTATAACTGATTCACTTTGTTATAAAGCAGAAACTAACACACCATTGTAAAGCAATTATACTCCAATAAAGATGAAAACAAAACAAAACAAAACAAATAAAAAAAAACCTGTCATCTTTATTACCTGCAATCCTACACAAGCACATCATCTTTTACCTAAATTCCAAAAATTCCTTCTAGTGACCTTTTTGCTGCTATTCAAATATTCTTTATAGTTCCCAATGAAAGCAAAGATCAATTAGATTTTTTAACCATTATAACTCAAGTATCTATTCTAAAACTTAAATATTTTGATGGATGAATGAAGCCATCTAATTAAAACATTACTTAAAATTCCTTTTCATGAAATGTTGTTAGTGACAAAAGTGTTGAATTTGTGAGCATAAATCAATTTATACTTGTACTTTTTAATTTCCTGCCCATAAGTGACTTTCACTATTTAATATTTCTTTCAATTTGATAGCAATACACCTGCACCTTGCTTTGGAAAAAAGAGAAGCACTCCTAGGTGTTTAATGCATTGCATGCTGAAGTTCTGCCATTCCCTGCTGCACAAAACAAGGTAAGCACCTTACCCTCTACTGCCTCATCAGCAAGAAGTGGGTAGAATGAGGCAAGAGGAAGGAAGCAGCAGGAGTGTATAATCTCTGTGGTAGATTGGTTTCTTGTAAACAAGTCCTTATTTCTTCCTCGCCATAGCATTATACATGCTCACTGGAGCCAGAGTATTCTCTCACATCCTGGGTATCAGGTGTAGCCAAATGACTTCTTTTGGTCAAGCCAATGGTATGTGGGTGGAAGCGACAATGTGCCAGTGTCAAGACAAAGACTTAGGGATCTTTTCATGTTTCTACACACCCTTTCTCGGCATTGTTGTTCCATGAGAGGAACCTTCTTGTGGTAGCTGAAGTGATAGATGAATGAACCAAACCTCTCATTTAATGTGAGGACAATAAAATTGTGTACAAATATTTGCAAATCAATTCACATAACTTAATTTCTCTTGGTCCTGCCCACAACTACCTACATTTTACCAGCTTGTTCCGAATGTATTAATAACTCATTTTACTTTAGCTTTATATATGTATATAATAGCTGTACCACTGGTATGCAACTAGCAGCAATGCACGACATAGGATATATAAAAAAATCATAGTTATAGAAAAAAATAAGTTGTCTAATTTACTTACTTTGGTCTCTTTATGACTTTTATTTGTACATTTTATTACTGCAATACAGACAAAATTGAAGACCAGGATTGGACTGTGGTAAATTCAACAATATAATGTCACTTATTGCCCATATGGTTTCTGGTGAGAATTATTCTCAACATCATGCTCTATCAAGCTATAACATCAGTTATTGTAAAAATCCTTTTTACACACATATGAAAATACAATATCATGAGTCTAAAGTGTTTCTGACACAATTTCATAAGAGGCAGAAACTTTTATAATGTCACTCTACCCTGCCCTGAAAGTCACAGCATTAAAATTGGTGATTTTGCTGTATTCTGCCTTCCTATGTTAAACAGTTTGTTTTTACATCCAAAAGGATTCTTGAGAAAAAAAATATTTTTTCTCTATTTTTAAATTTAGTTTTTAGTTCTAGAATGGCAACTAAGGCTCTATATAGGAAGGATGGGGGTCTGGATATGATAAAGAATTTAAGAATAGAAGACAGAGGAGTTTTGTTATGATAAATAAAGGAAAAAGGAAAAAAGGCTAAGTGGAACTTTACTTTAAATGTGAGACAAGTGTAGGTTCAAAAACAAGAAAGGTGATAGGAAAGGAGTTGGAGGATGAAGCTACAGTAAACTCAGTGAGTGAAGTTTGTGAAGCAGTGTGAGATGAGTGCCAAATAATCTTCGACTACAGAATTATGGCAACATTTCATAAGTTAACTTTTTAAAATTTATTTATTTGCCAGTGAAAAGCCTACCTTTTGCATATTCTCATCTATCACAAAGATTCTGTCCACTGATACTTTCTGAAATTTGTATTATTTAGAATTCTATTATAATATTGAATAAATTTTGAAACTATATTTTCCCTTTCTCCCTTAGAGATTCTGGTAGTCCAGCACCCCACTTTCTAACCCCAGAGTGAGAACTGCTGATACTAAGAGCTTATCTCTTACTATATGCAGAAGAGGAGAGAGAGAAAGAAAGAGAGAGAGAGGAGTTTTTGAATCAAGAAGCAGGGGTACAATTTCTATTAACTTTAAGACTGTATTTTCTTGCCATTTTCTGGCATCCATAAACTGTATATTCAAATCTAATCTGTATAGATGAAATTAGTCAAAATTTCTTCTAAATTTTAGCAATAAATTCACTGCCAGATGCAATCTTTATTATTGAAAGAAGTTGTTTGGGTTTTTTTTTTTTTCTGTTTCATGTATCTTAAAGAGACAGTAGAAATTATTTTGGTAATATTAGAAATACACCATTTTCAATATGATATATTATTTTTAAAGATACTTTAAAATAGAACTTACACTTTAAAAGCAGACATAAAAGATGCTGTACAACAATTAATCTTCTTCTTTTCTCTGCCTTGTTAATTACTGAAAAAAGGTGATAAAGAATTAACAATAAATGTAGATTTTTTATTTTAAGGTAACATTCAATTTATAAATAATCATTTGTAAATTCATAAACATTTTAAATTGCATATATATTTAGGGCCAAAATAAATTTTAGAATAATTTTAAGAGAATATTTATATTTACATTTAGAATCTTGCATAAAAATCTAATTTAGAGGTAACTATACTTATTTTCCTCAATTTTTTTTATATTTACATATTTAAGCACTGTTATGGACTGAATTCTGAATTCCATTCCCCTTTACTCATATACTGAACCCCT
Organism: Mesoplodon densirostris; assembly: GCF_025265405.1. Taxonomy (NCBI): domain Eukaryota; kingdom Metazoa; phylum Chordata; class Mammalia; order Artiodactyla; family Ziphiidae; genus Mesoplodon; species Mesoplodon densirostris. Next base: position 97,077,447 of record NC_082661.1, read on the forward strand.
TACCCCAATGCCTTAGAATGTGACTATATTTAGAGATAAAGCCTTAAAGAATTAATAAAGTGAAAATGAAGCCTTTAGGGTGGGACTTAATCCAATCTGGCCATAGAGAGGGCCACCTGGGATGTAGCACACAGAGAGAAGAGAACATGTGAGGACACAGTAAGATGGTGGCCACCTCCAAGCCAAGGACAGAGGTCTCAGAGGAAAACATACATGAAAACACCTTAATCCTGGAATTTTATTCTCCAGAGCTGTGGGAAAATAAATTTCTGTCCTGTAAGTCACACAGTCTGTGCCATTTTGTTATGGCCACTCCTGTTAACTAATACAAGTATTATTCAGCAAATAAAACTTCAGAAATCTATATAAAAATTTATTTTCCATTTGCTGCTAAAATTTCAACTTCAGAGCATGGCAAAAAGGAGGTTATTTATAATATTTTATGATTATTAACTATATGAAATAAAAATAAGAGAACAAAAGTTTTATCCACTAATGAGTATGTTACAGAGGAGTTATAATACAAAGAATATATTTGCCATACATAATTCAGAGAAGGTTATTTTATGTTAGGTGATTGTTCAGATAACCTACTTGATTTTTCCTAATTAAAATTAAACCATGTCCTCTTTTCAACAGTATTTACCACCTGCCTCTTATTGCTATAGTCGTTGTGAAACATTAGATAAAGATGAACATATTGATAAAGTGATCTGACAGAATCCTAAAAAAAAGAGTCTCGGTCTTCAGCTCTCGTTGGTATTTCTGGTTATAGTCATCTTATTTTATCATAATATTAATTCATGCATTAATTTATTTTTAATTGAACACTTTTCACAGATAGCAAGATAAATATTGAGGAAATACCAGAAATAAGACATGGTCACTTATTTCAAGGGAACTCATAGTCACCTTGAGTATGAAGGACATATGAAGGAACAATAGCAAACAAGTTTTATAGTTGCTAAGTTATATTCAGAATGAAGGTACTAAGGACTGAAAGGTCAACTCTGGAAAAAATGGGCAGTAGACTATGATAGTTTGACTTGAAAATTAGCTAGGACATCTAAAAATTCACTTCTTCTGTTTGGAACAAGACAACTTGAATCAAGAATGAATACTTAAATATAGCCTCAGAAATGGAACTAGCTATTAGTTGAACACTGACAATGGTTTGAACAGTGCAATTCAGATCTGGAAATCCTTTCTACAGACAAATCTGTTTCAGCAGATGTTTTGGGGAGGATGGGATTTGTTTCTTGATCAATGGTGGAAAACATGTACAGTTATCACAGTTACTCTAGGAAATATAAGACAAAAATAATATCATGCAACTTGATGTAAAATTTTACTTAGTCTTCCAAAATTGTATGAGTTTATAAACTCATAGCAATGTTGATTTTGTATATGGATATGGAACAGAAAGTTAAAACTAGAGGAAGACCAATATAATTGTAAAAAATACATTTGGCTTTCCCCTCTAGGGAAAAGTGCAAAATATTTCAACAAATACTTTCTTAAATATTCAGATTTAAAGTGATATATATGCAAATATCTATGTGATGATTAAATGGAAAAATATAGTCAATTAATAGGAATTTTGTTATTATACATTATTTGTCCTGAATGTGATAATTTCCTCTGCTAGGAGAGGTACAATAATTAATACAAAATAGCAACTATTTTACTTTCAATAATTTATTTTTTAACTTATTTCTCACATAATCTTAGACAAGTAAAATTTTCACAGGGCTAGCTGCAAGTTTTTAGTTCCATTAACATAATAAGGAATAAAATATTATTAAAGTCCTCATTTTTCTTTTAATTCCTCTTCTTAAAGGTGGAAAAAAGCAAATGTAATCCCCGGTTTCAACACTATGTACAACAAAAAATTTATAATGATTACAATGAACAGCAAAACCAAAAGATTGATTCAAAACATAGGCTAGGCTTATTAAAGTTCTACCTTGAAGAAATGGAATTTTATCTACACAGTTTCTTTTCACTAGCCACATTCAAAAGAACATACACAGCAAAACACACACACACACAGACAAACTTACTGTATTTAAGCCCACACACTACACACAAACACACAGAAACACATGCCAGTGACCACACACAATAGAAGCTACAACTCAGATACTAACAGTGAGCTTTCAAATTTGTATCAGAACACACAAATGCTTATATTTCAACAGGAAGGTAACAATTCCAAGGTCGATCGATCTAAAAGGGAACACTAGACTTCAGTATGATTCAGTTACAGCAACAAACAACACTGCAATATGAATACAATTTCAATAATGTCTTGTCCTTGAATATACACATGTAAACAGATAATTAAATATAATGTAGTAAATACTATCACAGAACAATGTATAAAATACCATGGAAACAGAGAGAAAAAAATTAATTTTGATTTATACTTTCAGAGGAAGTGAAAAAAAACCCAAAGTATATATTTGATTTTTACCATGAAGATTGGGTTCATTTAATAAAAAACTAAAGAGAGGAATTCTAGTCAGAATAAACATCAAAATCAAAGCCACAGAAGTGGGAAAGTTATGAGATTATGTAATGTGTTAACGGTGAGTAGAGTAGTGGCTTGAAAGTACATAACTTAGCTCCACAGGAGTGTAGAGATAAGGAAGATAAGAAATGAGATTTGAAAGGTAACCTAAGGTCAGATTTTGAAGGGTCTCATCTGACAAGTTGAAGGGTGTATGCCTTATACTATAGAGTAGGAAATGAGAAAACATGGAAGGATGTCTTTTTATGTACATATAGTAGAATACATAAAACATACATGTCCATAAAGCATAGAGCATCAAAGCACATTTGAAACTCCCTACATTCCCCACCTATATAAATCAAATCTCTTTCTCTCCCCTGTTAAAAGCAATCTACTATGTTGGCATTAAAAAAAAAAGTACTAATACTTATATATGCAACCCTAAATGATATAGTTTAGGCTGTTTCTGATCTTTTATGACTTGCTTTTTATTTTTTCTCAAAATTATGTCTGCTGTGAGATTCATCATTTCTTTGTGTGTGTGTAGCTTTGGTTCATTCTTATGGATTGTTGTATGACAGTTCATACATATATTCATACACACATCTTCATGTGTGTATTCATATACACATCTTCTGGAGGCCGTACATGTAAAATTTTCTCTAGTTTATGTACCTCAGTGTAGAATGGCTGGTTAAATGTTTCTGCATTTTTAACTTACATAAACAATGCCAAAATCTTTCCAATGTGATCCTACCTATTTACACAACTTCCACTAGAGTATGAAAGTTATCACTGCCCCTTAACTTCACCAACATTTTTTAGAGGTTTTTTTGTTTTGTTTTGTTTTTTACATTTTTTGCCTGTTTTGTTGTGTGATGGTCCTGAGTTTTAAATTTCCTCTCCACTTATTATCAGTAAAGTCAATCATCACTTCATATATTTATTTTCCATTTGGATTGCAAAAACTTATTCAAATGTTTTGCCTATTTTTTCACTGGGTTTCCTATTTTTTTCCTTATACATATTCTTTGGTTAACTGTTACTTTGTTGATTATATTTGCGACCTATATCTTCTCTGACTTTGGATTTTAGCCCTGTTTCGAAATTTTCTGATGGCCATAGTCTAGTTTTATAGCACTCGATTTCTATACTTTCTACCTCCTTTTCTTTTGTTAGTAGGTTATCTAGGACTTCCAGTACAATGCTGAAAAGCAGTGTTGAGAGGCAACATCCTTGCCTTGTCCCTGAACTTACAGGATAGATTCAAATTTCTCAGTGGTAAGTATGCTGTTAGCTGTAGGGTTTCTGTAGATATTATTTATCAAGTTCAGAAGTTTCCCTCTATTCCTAGTTATTGAGAGTTTTTACCATGAGTGGGTGCTGGATTTTGTCAAATGTTTTGCTGCATCTATTGATAGGATCATATGATTTTCTTTGTTAGCTTCCTGATTTGATGGATTACAGTAGTTGTTTTGTTTTGTGTGCGTTGGGTCTTTGCTGCTGAGCGTGGGCTTTCCTCTAGTTGCAGCGAGGAGGGACTACTGTTCGTTGAGGTGTGCAGGCTTCTTGCGGCAGTGGCTTCTCTTGTTGTGGAGCATGGGCTCTAGGCGCACAGGCTTCAGTAGTTGCAGCACCCAGGCCCTAGAGCACACGGGCTTCAGTAGTTGCGGCGCGTGGGCTTCAGTAGTTGTGGCACACAGGATTAATTGCCCCACTAAGCCTCCAAGGGCATGTGGGATCTTCCTGGACCAGGGATTGAACCCGTGTCCCCTGCATTGGCAGGTGGATTCTTAACCACTGCGCCACCAGTGAAGTCCACATTAGTTGATTTTTGAATGCTAAACCAGCCTCGCATACCTGGGATAAATCTCCTTTGGTCATGATGTATAATTCTTCTTAAACTTTGCTTAGTTCTATTAGCTAATACTCTGTTGAGGAATTTTGCATCTATATTTGTGAAAGAGACTGGACTATAGTTTTCTTTTCTTTTTTTTTTTTTTTTTTTTTTTTTTGCGGTATGCGGGCCTCTCACTGTCGTGGCCTCTCCCGTTGCGGAGCACAGGCTCCGGATGCGCAGGCCCAGCGGCCATGGCTCACGGGCCCAGCCGCTCCGCGGCATATGGGATCCTCCCAGATCGGGGCACGAACCCGTATCCCCTGCATCGGCAGGCGGACTCTCAACCACTGCGCCACCAGGGAGGCCCTTCTTTTCTTTTAATGCTTTTATTTTGTTTAGGTGTTAGAGCAATGCAATGAAATATGAGGCATTTCCTCTGCTTGGTAGATTTTACCGCTGAACCCTTATAGGTTTGGGACTTTCTGTTTTGAAAAGTTATTAATGATTAATTCAACTTTTTAAATAGATATAGGCCTATTCAGGTTATATATTTCTTCTTGTGTGATTTTTGGCAGAATTTCTTATTTCTCTTGTCCATTCGTTCTTGCAAAATGTCTCATTTACCCATTAGAGTCCGTAGCACATGAATCATAGCTTGTTCTTTAATTTTGACTTAATGAACATTTAAAACTCCTGGTCCGATAGTGTCAAAATTCCTGTCATAACTGAGTCTGGTTCTCCTCCTTGCTTTATCTCTTCATACTTTTTTGCCTTGTACTATGTCTTGTAATTTTTTAATTGATAGTTGAATGTGACCTACAAGAACTATTCTGAATGGGCCTTTTGTAATATGGTGTTAAGATGTGGTGGGAAGAGGGGCATTCCATAGCCCTGAATTACGTCTCAGACTTTTTGTGAGCCTGTGCCTCTGGACTGTGAATTTCACACATGCTTTTCTGTTTTATCTCCCCCTCCTCCCTAGGTGGAGAGGATGGCTAACGTGGCTGAATTTAGATATTTTCCTCCTTTTAGATGAAAGTCTAGATGGGGCTGGAGTTGGGTATTTCCCTTCCCCCAGGTCAGTGAGTTCTGGTAACACAGATTTTGGAGGGCAGAACTTGTTATGAACAGAATGTTGTATTTCAAAATGGCTGCTTTTCCCTGTCCCCTGCTGGAATCAGGAGGGGACTTTTCTTCAGTCTTCATAGTGAGAAGCCCATAGTAGGGCTACTGAATGTCAAAGTCACAAAGGTGTGGGGATCCACTAAGACTCGGCTCTCCTGAAATTTTTAATTCTCGAACTTGTTCGCATTAAACCTCCAGAAATTCATCAATTACAGTTCAGGTATTCTTACTTTGTTACTGGTTCCCTCAGAGGTTTTAGTACTTGGATTTCTGCTCAGGTAAATTGTGATTCTCTGTACTCTCCTGTTGATGTCTCTAATTTTGTGAGTAGCTGTTTGCCTGTGACCTCATTTCTCCTATGTATCTAAGAGTTGTTGCTTTTTCAGTTTGTTAAGATCTTTACTTGTCGTTAGGTTGAAGTGGTAACTTTCAAGCTTCTTAACAGAAGTCTCCTGTTTCTTCCATTTTTGCCATTGCTTTAATTGACTGCTCCAACATCTGGCAGCTCAGCACACTCTCTCCAACTCAGCTGGATTTCTGACAAATTGGTGCTGTGAGCAGGGAAGCTGATTAAACACAATGCCATTTGGAAAGAGCTGAAGCCTTAATATCCCTTTGGGATATCACCTTTGGGAGTTGTTAGTGGAGTCCATGGAGCATCCTAGAAGGGTGCTAGCAAATCATCTGCAAGAATCTGAGGGTTCCAGGGGGCACTTGATGAATAGGCCTTGGGAAGTACTAGCAGAGACTATAGGACACTCCACCAGCCATACCAATGGGTCTTGGGGATTGCTAGCAGAAGCCATGGGGGCATTCTTGGAGGATGCTAGAGGATTGTTTTATAAGCTTCTCAGTTCTGAGGGGGACCACTGGTCTTTCTCATTAACCCCTGACTCTCCAGCTGAGCTTGTCCAGTTAGGTCTAATTAGAGATCCTATATAGGGGTTCAGCAAAAACAAGTGAAGCAGTTTCCTAACCACTGCTTAGACCCCTCCACCAATGTGGTCAGAGACAGTCAGAGGGGCTCTTACAAGCTGAGCAACTCTAAGCAGTGGCTGTCGTTGAAGCTGATAAATACCTTGCAGTTTAGCAAGATGTTGAAACATCAGGAGAAAAACAAAAAAAGAGTGTACAGCCTTTTGGTTTACTTTGCTTAGCATCCTGAAGAGACCTTAGAGCTTTAATTAGATCTCTCTGGAAACCTGTCTCTGCTCTAACCAGCCTGCCCTACACTGTTCCATGGGAGTCCCAGCTAAGAAACAGCTGTGCACCCAAGAGGGCTGTTCTACTTCACTCTCCCTTCCATTCTCCTGCCCCAAAAAACATGTAGCCAAATCCTGTCAGTTGACCTTAAAACTGACATGGGTTTTGTTCCCTTGTCAGAGGGAACCAAAGGCCCTTTGCCAAGGTTAGAGTTCAATGGAAAATTAATGAAAAGAAAATTGCACTTCTTGGGCCTCTTATATACCAGGCCACAGGTGACTGCTTTCCCTGGCACCAAAATGAGGGAAAAACAGATAATGGTCTCTGGGTCTGAGACCACCACCACTGGGACCTTTACCAAGACTGACTATGGGTGGGCTCTTCTGGTTGCTACAAATAATTGTCAAGGTCCCTATAGCTAAATATATTATTGGTATTGATGTATTATCTATGTACACTCCTGCTAGCTCTTTGTCCCAGCCCTAATGTAAGTGTTACAGTTAGGACCATTATAAAGGGGCGTGTGGAAGACTGCACACTTACCTGACTCACTCACTATAGTCCATAGGCTACATTTTACTGGAGCCACTGGCAAGCATCCGACTGACATATAAAAGAAGGCCCCCCGCCCTGTGGAGATTAGGTATTTGAGTAAAAATCAGTTCTGCTCCTTGTAAGGTTTTTGTTCCCCATACAAATGCTCACCAGAGAGGCCCCCAAGCTTACAAGGAAAAACATAAGCAGTGAGTAGATCATGCTTGCCAAATAAATGCAGGGACTGAAGTGTTGTTCTCCACTCCAGAACAAATAGATATGCAAACAGCTGGATTCATGAGAAGACAGCCCATGGAAATTCTGATATCATCTTAGACTGGGCTTGCACACGTGGACTGCCACTGTCATCAGAAACAGCATGGAATAGCTATCCTGCCTGCCAGACCCTGGCCAGGCTAAATACACTGCCCAGGGATAGATGCCACGAGACCATGGACCAGGATATTCTTGGCAGGTAGATCACATTGAGCCTCCTGCCCCATCCAAAAGGCTTCACTTGGCCCTGACTGCAGTTGAGGACCAAATGGCCACATTGTCCAAGCCCTATAAGACTTCATTTGTTTCCTGTTGGGGTTTCCTATGTATATTGCATCTAAAAGCAGGCCCAGATTTGCAGCCCAAGCTACAGATCAATGGATTCAGTCATTGGACCTACCACAGACTCTCCATGATCCACATCACCCCCAAGCTACCGTGATTAAAGGACATGCTTTAATGGACAATTAAAAGACAGAGTTTAGTGACAGTGGGAGAGATCATTTCTGAGATTAAGTTATACAAAAGTTTCCATCTTGCTCTCTTGTTTGCTGGTTCTGTGGGAAAGCCAGCTGCCATGTTGTGAGATGTGCTATACGGAAAGGCTACTTTGGCAAGGAATTGGAGGAATTAATCAACAGTCAATGAAAGACTGAGGACCTCAGTCCAACAGACACTGAGAAATTGAATCTTGCCAAACCCACACGAATGAGGTTAGAGGATTATCCCCCCCATCAAACCTCAGATAAAACTTTGTGCAAGAGTCACCCAAATAAACAGCAGCCAGTTTTCTAAGTCTCAGAAACTGTAAGATAATACTGTTTGTTTTAGGTAACTAAATTTGGTGGTAATTCATTACACAGCAACAGGTAAAAAAATACAAACATAGGACTTCCCTGGTGGAGCAGTGGTTAAGAATCCGCTTGCTAGTGCAGGGGACACAGGTTTGATCCCTGGTCCAGGAAGATCCCACAGGTCGCGGAGCAACTAAGCCCGTGCACCACAACTACTGAGCCTGCGCTCTAGAGCCCGTGAGCCACAACTACTGAAGCCTGCACACCTAGAGCCTGTGCTCTGCAACAAGAGAAGCCACCGCAATGAGAAGCCCGTGCACTGTAATGAAGAGTAGCCCCCGCTTGCCGCAACTAGAGAAAGCCCGCATGCAGCAACAAAGACCCAATGCAGCCAAAAATAAATAAATAAACTTATTTTTTTAAAAATATAAAAGTACAAGAAAGAAAATTACAGGAAATCTCAAATGTGCTAAATATAACAGCACATAGATGCAACATTGCTAAATATAATAGTGAATAAGAGAAATTGTGCAGAAAAATACTGCAGCATAATCACAGTAATGTGTTTTACATTAGAGAACTGAACAACATGATTTACCATAAAAAAACAATTCAAAATGAAAAACTGATCACTATGACATATTCAGAAGTATCTAATAAAATTCAATAGCTGCTATAGATAACATGATAAACTGCTAATAAACATTATTAAATTACAGAGGAATTTACAAAAATCTTACAGCAAGCATTATATTGAATGGTAAAAGTATTTATTTTAAGAATGTTAAAGTATTTAAGATCAGAAACAAAACATATATGTCAATTAGCTAGTCAACATTTCACTTGAGTGTTTAGCCAGCAAAGAAAAGAAATTAAAAGTAATAAAATTAGTAAATGATTGAAAAGAAGAACTAAAAGTGTGATTATTTTCTAACTGCAAAAGAAAAGATTGGTTTATTCAACTACATTGAATTTTAAAATATTCGTTTATAAAAATTACCAAAAAGTGAGTGAAATGCTTGAAGTCACAGACTAGAGAAATATGCCAAACACATAATTAGCAAAAAATATGTATGGATCATATACAGATTCAATTCAATAATAAAAAGGAAAATCAGAAGGAAAATTGGCAAAAATATATAAATAGGCACTTTGTAAAGGAAGACATACAAATGGCACATAATGTGCAATACCACTTACCTCACTGTTTTTCAGGAAAATGTAAATTAAACTCACAATAGTATGTCATTTCACACCAACCAGATTTACAAAAATTAAAAGTCAGACAATATTTCGGGTTGTAGACAATATGAAGTAATACGAATGCCAAACTATGATAGTATAAACTAGCAAAACTAATTTCAAAACTAAATTACATTACTACTAAAGTTGACAAATCAAGACAGCAATTGCATTCCATAGCACTAGGAAACAAACATTAGAATATTCCTCAGAGCATTCTTCTTCATACCAAAGTATAGGAATCAGCCTATATGATTCCTAACACTAGTGTGGCTAAAATCATTATATGCACACAATGGAATATTCCACTCTAATCAAAAGGAATTCTGTGAGATACATCCACTTGGATGAATATCCTAATCATGTAATTGAATCACAGATGAATTCCTCCAGTAAGGTCCAAAAACAGGAAAAACTAAGTAATGTATACCTGTGGACACAAATAGTTAATACTTATTAGTAAAAACAAGAGAACACAAATTTCAGGGTTTAAGAAAAAGGTCTGCGTTGAGGGTCACACTTGAAGCTCTTAAAATACTGATAATATTTTGTCTCTTAGTCTAATAATGTATAGAAGGCTATATATGTTATTATTATTTAAACTATATGCACATATTTTAGTATATACATTTCACAATAAAAACTTTTACAAACTTTTAAATGAGTTTTTAACTTTATGAAGTCTTGAAAGTATTTACCTCATTTTTATTCAAAATCATCTGTTGTCAGGCTCCAAAAAAGTATTTTCTAGCAAGAACATCTACTTTTGAATCGTTGCTTTTGAAATGAGTAACATCTTCACCATCTCTGATGAAAAAGAAATGCCAAACTGAGACTTTATTGAAGGCATTCTTCATCTTATGAGATATGTCACATAGTATCTTTTAAACAATTTTTGAAGTTTTTTGTGAACTCATTACTTCAAAGAAGATCATTCTGTATTCTTTACAGGATCCAGAGGGATCTAGATTTATTCTTTGTTAAAAAGGAAAATACAGGTATTCACATCATGTTAATATCACAAATGCAAGAAATACAAAATCAGAAAGAGAAGAAAAATGCAGCTTCTTTGGGTTTTCAGCTTACCCCTCTGAAAGCCATGCCAAAGTGTTATGCTACCAACTAAACTCTGTGTGTGCATAAAGTTGAGATCTAGAAACTACTCTAGTGTAATCAAAATGCTAACTCAGTAATTATGGAAGCAATAATTGTAATTATTTAGTAACATTTAAAAACCAACTTATTTGTCTAAAATATTTTTGCCCAAATTATTAGTAAAAGAGTCTGTGTAAAAACAAACACACAAGGAATTTTAAATGAATTCATTTAAATCAGTTTATTCCATGTTAATTCATTCATAGCAATGCCTACAATTATTTCTCTCACTTTTCAGCTGAAAAATAGTATTTTGAAGTTAGTTATAAACATTTAGACAGACTTTCAAATATATACATCAACTATTTTCTTTAAAATAGTTCTTCATGTGGGCAGCATTTATTCACGTTTCTAAGTTCAATGCAAGATCATAGGTAAATTAAGAAAAGTGGTTATGCAAATATGCTTCTGAGTGATACATAGTAGAGTAATAGGTAATCGCTTATTGTTTTTTCAAATTATTTGAGGTATTTAATTACATTATAATGCTTTTACAAGTTTTAAAATAAAAACAAACTAAAAAAAAAAAGACAAATGTACATCCACGTCAAGATTAAGATGAGAAGTGGCTGCATTGCTTCTGAGAACCTAACGAACAATTTATTACTTGTAAGTGCCTTATCCAAATCTTTACACACTATGGCTAATTCCAAATATTTTGATCTGACTGTGTTCAATTGGTTGGAGCATCGTGTTAAAAAAGATTCATGATTTTAACTCCATAAATGTGTCCTCTTTATCTTACTATTCTTCATTCACATGGTGAAAACAACAACAAAGCAACCAATTGATATATATGTGTGTGTGTGTGTGTGTGTTTATATATATGTAATCAAGAGTGCAAACAAGTTCTAATGTTTCCATGTTCCTCAAAACAATTACAAAAAGGTACGAATTATAAATGGTACCTGAAAATACACCAAACTATTGTGGGGATGAGATTGGCAGGTCTTTGCTGAAAGATCAGAAAATGAAATGTACATAAAAGGAATAAATTATTTTATTGACAAACTGCTAAAGAAGTCTATAATGTTTTCCTTAAATATATGAAAAAATGTAAGGTTGATGCCTGGTGTTTAATATTGAGTCTATCCCAAATTCTTAGCTATTTATTTACATAAAAATATGAAGAAATGGCAGACATACTTATTACCATGAACCCAATGTTACAGGGATAATCTAATACTATAGTTTGATAGGGAATGTCTGTAACAATGAGGCCAAAGTATCAGAATCAAGAAAAATTTTAAATGCTTCACCATGTAAAATTGTCAATTCTAACTTTATAAAATAACAACTTGGCTCTGGACTGGACACTTTTCTGAATACCTCATAAAGATCAGTGTTGAGGCAACAGCATCTGCTTGTTCCCGTCACCAATCTATTGGGTTTCAATATGCATTCAGAGACAAGACGGTTCAAAATAACTGGTATGGAAGTAATGGGGAGTAGAATTGTCATAGTGTATCTCTACTGTATTCTTCTTTATGATATCATGAAGAAGGTACTGATTGATAAATGAGAAAGTTAAAGCACAGAGAAGTCACATAAATTGTCAAAGGCCACTCAGGTACAAAATAAGAGACAGGATTCTAAGCCTGCAAGTCAGCCTCCAGATCTCATACTATTCTAAAGTCCTCAAATAAGTCTTTTGAAATAATTTGAAGAGTGGGGAAACCTCATTTTCATGTTTCAGTAGAAGGAGGAAGAATGTAACTTTGAAATGTATCCACTATATCAGCCATAAAATCTTCAGAAAACTAGAAGTTTCAAAATGTAAGAAGACAGAGTGTTTATCAAACAGTAAAACAAAGGAAAAGGAAATAAAGTGAGAAAAGATGAAAGAATGAGATAAGATTGTAAATAGATCATATATGGAAGTGTTATGATGATAAAGATAAAATATAACATGAGTTAATATATGGAAAATATTTAGTAAAATCCCTAGCACAAAGAAAGTATGCCAGTAAACATTAGCTATTATAATTTGTATAAATCCCATGTCTCTAAAGAAAGCAAATCTGATCCAGACTTCATTGTTGTTATTTGTTAGTTTATTTTTGTTTTCAAATTGGCAGAGTACAGATTGACATTTCTTGTCCTCTATGACAGCCAACAGCACTTTTCCTATCTGAATCCTGAGAGCAGGTATATGTTCATGACTCCACTTTTAATAGTAATTTCTAATAGCCATTTCATAATTAATAGATGGTGAATTTTTCTTTTCTAAACTGTCTTTTTCAATGATTCTTAAATTAATGGAATCGTGACCAATCTGATTTAATGATTCACTGCAAATATGATCTTATCTTTTTTCATCCCCTCATTTCCAGTTCTTTATTTGTAAATATCCCTTACTTTTTTCTTTTTATTTTTTTACTTATTTGAGGCATATATATTGAGCACTTACCAAAAGCCAGGAATGTTGTGTTATTTTCCCTACTATGTGTTAGACTGTGTTCTGGCATTTGATATTGATGGAAAACTGTATATCTGAAATGAAAAGGAGATTCTGGATGCAAATAGAAAAATTCAGAATAATTTAAGAGAAGGAAAACTGAGAAAGATAATGAAACTCAGACATATCCCATCAAATCTTTTCATTTATAAGAAATAAAAATAAAATAAGGGGAGAAACAAACCACATTTTAATAAGAATAAATATCAAAATGGCCTCACAAGCATCTTCACAAATAAATGAGAAATGTGAAGCAATATCTACAAAGTATGTTTGGGGAAAATTTTGTGACTTAAGAATACTCTGACTTGTCAAGTTGTCATTCACAAACACTTGTCATTTAAAATAAAGTTGTCTTAGATATTCAAGATTTCAAGAAAACACAATTCAACTGACTTCTAAAAACTTTTGTTAACTGAATATTTTTCAATCTACTTGAGGGAAAAATCAAAATTAGTACCTTAAGAAAGCAAAAGAAATCACTGTATAAAAGCAATTAAAAAGAAAACTAAATCTAGAAAAAAATATTTTTCACCTGGTTAGAAATCTGAAGGTAAATGTCAATAAATACCACTGACTGAATTAATGTGAATGAAAAATCCACATTATAGTAATAACGATAGAGACATACTAAACAGGAGCAGAAAATGATATTACCAATGATAAAATATTACTAACATATCCATGTAATATTGGCACCCATTAAATGATACATATTTTATCTTAATTTAAAAATTACAAAACACAGTTAAAGGAAATTTTTCAAATTTTTAATCACTGATAAAAATTTAAATAGGTTAAATAATTTTCAAAACACTGGGAAAGAAAAGAACAAAGCATATCGTGATCCTTACACCAAAGGAGTAAAAAGAGAAAATGTGTAAAAATAAAATTTTAAATATGTTTCACAAGACTCATATATGAAGCAGAAACTAACCACCATTTTAAAGCAATTATACTCCAATAAAGATGTTTAAAAAAAAGACTCATATATGAGTTATATCAATGAGTATAGTTTAATATCTTCCATTTAAAATATTCACTTAGGAAATTAAGAAAACCAGTGACAGAACAATTGAAAAAAATAAGCTGTTAAAAATAACCAGAAAAGGGGCTTTCCTGGGGGCACAGTGGTTGAGAGACTGCCTGCCAATGCAGGGGACACGGGTTCATGCCCCAGTCCGGGAAGATCCCATATAACGTGGAGCGGCTGGGCCCGTGAGCCATGGCCACTGAGCCTGCGCATCTGGAGCCTGTGCTCTGCAATGGAAGAGGCCACAACAGTGAGAGGCCCACGTACCACAAAAAAAAAAAAAACAAAACAGAAAAGACCAGCAACATATGAGGAATTGTTAAATTCACTACTAATTAAAGAAATGCAAATTACAATAGCAAGGAGACACTATTTTCAATTGTCATGTTGAAAGACTGTATGTTTAAATACTGTCTAATTATTTGATGTGATGTTTTGTACATATTGCTTTATTACCTATTACAGACAGGTAACATTTTCTCTACAGAAAATAACTGTAATCTGTACAAAGAGCAGAATTGTATTCATGTGTTCAAAGAATGAAAACTGGGCTTCCCTGGTGGCGCAGTGGTTGAGAGTCCACCTGCCAATGCAGGGGACACGGGATCGTGCCCCGGTCCAGGAAGATCCCACATGCAGCGGAGTGGCTGGACCCATGAGCCATGGCCACTGAGCCTGCGCATCTGGAGCCTGTGCTCTGCAACGGGAGAGGCCACAGCAGTGAGAGGCCTGCTTACCGCAAAAAAAAAAAAAAAAAGAATGAAAACTTAAGCCATTTAGATCACACAGTTTCTAGGTGGTGGTGTTTGTGTGATTTTCATTATCTTATTTGCATCCTTTTGATAATTTCCAGATTTTAAAAATAAATGTTTCTTTTGAATCAAAGTAGCTTATATTAATTGTTATAAAAAATAAGAAGAAAATAATACCTTGAGATGATTAAAGTATAGTTTTCTAAGAAGCAGATGGCAAGGCTATAAGTAATTTATCTTTAGAACTTCATAACTAGAAACGTTCAGTCTATTATATAGGAGTGAATTTTATTTTTAATCTTTGATTCTCTAGATATATGGAAGAAAAAATGACCTTTACTTTTAAGGACATTATTAAACAGTATATTAATTCAATTTTATTGTAGCTCCAATTCTAACACTTCTAATTTGCATGTTTGTTATATGTGCCATGTTTGTCCTACCACTTTGAAAAACAACGTGACAATCTCTTTTTCTCTTAAGAATATTATATCATGTTGAAAGTATTGCACAAAACTAAAATATTGAAAATGAGCTCAAACAAAGATCCCTCTAAATTTAGAACTTATTAAACAAAAGTTTTCAGTTGCAGGTGAATCAAACTCAAAACAAATGATCTTAAAGGCAAACAGTAAGAGAATGGGCTTATATAATCACAACATATGGGTTTAGGCTGGTTTGAGATACAGCAGGGTCCAGCTTAGTTGATGTCACCCATTATCCACCCATTGCTCTCACATTCTGCCATCTTTTAGCTCTGTTTTGTAATATGTAAGTTTGATTCTCCAGCAGGTTCCCTGTAGATGCCCCCGCCCAATACACACACACACACACACACACACACACACACATACACATACACAGGGGTTGCACAGTTTTTATATCTCTTAATCCAAGAAAAGTAGAGGCCCTCTTGCCATTCATTTTATTCTCCCAACTGGAAATCTGAGCCTGCCTGGGAATGTGCCCAAGAAACCAATCACTGTACCCAAGGGCTGACTTGGGTCAAGTAACTCTGTATAGAGTTGTAACCACTTAACTACCAGTCCTACCAGAGTTATAGGAAGGAAGAAATGCCAAAATACAATTATAGTAGGGAGAAAGATCATCCCTGAGAAATTTAGTCTTTTATTTATTCTTAGTGGCCAATACTCTAAAACAGGGGTTCCGGCTATTGTAAATAGAGATGCAACGAACATTGTGGTACATGACTCTTTTTGAATTATGGTTTTCTCAGGGTATATGCCCAGTAGTGGGATTGCTGGGTCGTATGGTAGTTCTATTTGTAGTTTTTTAAGGAACCTCCATACTGTTCTCCATAGTGGTTGCATCAATTTACATTCCCACCAACAGTTCAAGAGGGTTCCCTTTTCTCCACACCCTCTCCAGAATTTATTGTCTGTAGATTTTTTGATGATGGTCATTCTGACTGGTGTGAGGTTAAAAAATAAATTAAAAATAAAAAATAATACAATAAAATACAATAAAACAGGGGTCCCCAACCTCCAGGCCGCAGACTGTTATCGTCTGTGGCCTGTTAGGAACCCGGCCGCACAGCAGGAGGTGAGCGGCGGGCGAGCAAAGCTTCTTCTGCCGCTCCCCATCGCTCCCCATCGCTCGCAGTACCGCCTGAACTGTCCTCCTCGCCCACACTCTCCGTCCATGGAAAAACTGTCTTCCACGAAACCAGTCCCTTGTGCCAAAAAGGTTGGGGGCCGCTGCTAAAAGGTCAAAACATGCATGTGGCTTCATTTTTTAG